>NC_043744.1:2020407-2057104 GCF_004337985.1 Pyricularia pennisetigena
ATTTCAAGACTAGATGTATGCTGATAAGTGTGCTGGCCTATGCAATTGATTTGTGTGAAAGATGCGAGTAAATCAAGTGCCTAAGCATCAGATAAAAAGAATCCAAGGTGGGTGAGCACCAGATCTAATCTAGAACTAGAACTCTAGAGCTTGAAGCCTCGAAGCTTAACGTACGCGTTGGCGTTTTGCACCATCAACCAGTGGTGTGACTTTTGAGAGGAAACGTACAAGTAATGAAAGTGACTGAAACAATCTACTGCAGCTCAATAAAGCCATCAACCTGCAAGCTTCGACGGGGTTCTCATCCAATTGGGGCGAACATCAAAACCATCCCGGCGATTTCCGTCCGTGATGCATGGTGGTGATCCGGAACACCGCGAACAACCTCTTAAAGAGAAACAGTGGGGACGTCGTACTGTATCTACGATGGTACATGGCGACTTAGTAAGCAAGACGTCCGAGTGACGCAAGGGAATTTGAGTAGTTAAAACCCGTTTATGGAGATGAGGGTCAGGGAAGAGAGAGACAGAGGGAAAAGGGAAAAAAAAATAGATTGGAGACTGGTGAGCAAGTGATGACGTTGTTTACAAATCTAGCAATCAAGATATGAAAGCGGAGGTCAACTGCGCGTGTCGGTCAGGCCTGCAAGACAGGGCCGTGGTTCCAGTCCCCATCATCTGCAGTTAGGTGGGGTTTCCAGTAAAAGTTAGTATTTTGAGTTGGCCGAGAGCTCCGGCCCAAGACACGATTGATTTACTGTTAGACATTATTCAGTACCAAAAATAAGAAGAAGAAAAAAAAAACAGAAATAAAAATTTGAATTGATTGTGTTACTTGATGATTGTATATTTTGGCATATTGTTTTCATACTGTTCGAGTTGGAATCAGCCTCTCCAGATCGGCGAACTGCCTACCTATTCAAGGGAGCGTTGATAGTAGTGTCTATACCAAACTGTCACAAACAACCCCTTTTCCAAATCTACCGCCCATTACCAACAACAACAACAACAACAACAACAACAAATCCCCTAATCCAAAGATACCATGGCTCAACCAAGTAATGAATTATTTCAATATTCAATCGTGAGCTCTCTCATGGACGGCGTGGCCTCATCAGGCATGCCAGTTGTTGATCTACTCAAGCATGGCGACATGGGCCTGGGCACGTTCAAACACATGGTCGGTCAGTATCTTTTTTTGGTCCTCTTCATACCGCGTCAAGATATCCTGTTCCCTTCTCAACTCTGACACTCGTGTCGATTCAAAAGGCGAAATGATCATGCTGGATGGAGCCATGTTCCAGATGAAGTCTGACGGGACGGTTGTTTCCATCTCACCCAGCGTCGAGGCAACCACCAACGACGATGGGACGCAACCCATGATTTCGCCCTTTGCAACCGTCACCCGCTTCGAGCCGACGGCCCACGACCCATCAGCCAGCTTCTCCAGCAAAGAGTCCCTGGCGAAGAAGCTGTCGGAGATGCTGCCCGGCACCCGCAACATCTTCATGGCCTTCCGCGCCGATGGCGTCTTCAACCTCACCGTGCGCACCGCCGGCGGCCAGCAATGCTCCCGGGAACCGCTCGTGACCGTGGCAAGCAGACAGACCACGCACACCTTTGAGAATGAAAGGGGCACGATTGTTGGATTTCGCTCGCCTAGCTTCTCCCACGGCATCAGTGTCGCCGGTGACCACATCCACTTTATCAGCGACGATCGCAAGCGTGGCGGCCACGTCCTCGCCTTGAACACCGAGGAAGGCTCTGTCAGACTTGGGGTTGCTCCGATCTCCAAAGTACATCTGCAGCTCCCAGTCGATGACCAAGAGTACAACGACGCAGAGTTGAAACTTGACAGTGAGGGTATTAATTCTGTAGAGGGCTAGCAGCCTTAATCAACCTGTTCACTCACTGTATGACCATATAGTCACCCGATCTTGACTTTGTTTAGACGTAACCTGCTTAAAGCAGACGTGACCAAAAAAAAAAAGAAAGAAATAGACGTTGCAAGGAGAACAAAGTCAGATATCATATCTTCTTGATCCGGCAAGTCCCATGCAACAAGGGACACTCCACATTACCACTTCAACATCTCAGGGGCAGTCATCGTCTGTCAAACAAAACCACATGCATTGCGCTCTTTGGTATAACAACATCAGATTAGCGTCATTTGTATAGACAATGACATGTACAGTCGGCGAGCTTGAGCAGTTTGAGATCGGGTTTCGGTCAAAATCCCACTCCAGTATATTCTTTCTCCTACCCTTCAGTGCGCAACCTCAAAAATGCCAAGAACTAGGCCTGGCTCAAGGGGTTAAGCCGTAAAATAATACCTTTAGTTAGTCCAAGGTAACTGCTCGTCTTCAACAGGCCACCCCCTCTCATCCCATCTTTTTCTCTTTTCTCAGTGGCTGCCACATGCTTCGGCGGAAGTAAAGAGCCAAAATGAGAAGACTCGGGCGCGTGCTACTGGTTCGCAAATACATCCCTAACTTTATCCTACCTGCGGATACATGTGCGCAACTGTCCCATATCTCTAGACGAAACGCGTTTTCTTCCCATCCATCTTCCCGTCGTGGTTCTGTTTCTTTTTTTTCTCTTCTCTTTTTGGCGATTCTTAACCGTCTGTATGTGCTAAAAAGAGTCCCTACCTGAGATACGTACATCAGGTATTTTGAACTAGATACAAAGTATGTAACTACCTGTGCCGTACCTGCACTCTGCAAACCCTCCCAACTCTCCTTACCCCTTACCGATCAAAACATCAGGCTTGATCTGTAACAAACGACATCAGGTCTCAGTCTTGTCGCATTAAGCGCAGATTCCTTTCTCATGTTCGAGGCATACTTTTTTGAGCTTTCCCGTAAACTTTGAAAACCACATTCGTCCGGGTTTATAAGTTCATGTTTTCCTGTCAGAGAACTCAGCTTCGTTGTATCGTACACCCTTATTTTTTCTTCTTCAAAATACCTAGATAGCGCATTCATCACCTCATAACAAGAAGAAAAAAAACTCCTCCAAAACAACATGCGCTCCATAGCTATCCTGGTTGCATGGCTGACTGCCGCCGCAGCACCAGTCTCTACTCTGCAGATCCCAGGTAAGGTTTTGGGGTTCTCTTCTTTCTTTCTTTTTTCACGGTCCCCAATTTACTACTTATATGATTCTATGCAGAGAGAGGCGCATTGTATTCAGATGCTATGAGCTTGGATAGCAACTTGCTAACCACAATTGCGTCCCCCAAAAAAAGAGCTTCTGCGCCGTCAAAACACACCATCGACTCCGCCGGCCAGCCCGCAGGGCAAGATAATCCCCGTCACCGTCGGCTCGACCACCAGGGAGAAGTCGCTTCGGTTCTATCCTGACAATGTCAAAGCCGCCATTGGCGACACCATCCAGTTTCAGTTCTGGCCAAACAACCATACGTAGGTCTCTTTGATAAGCGCATCCCGATTTCGGCTGATGGACAACGCCTAGGAAAAAAGAAAGCACGCGTGTCATATACATATACTCACACTATCGTTTTTTTTTTCATATAGAGTTACGCAGGCAGTCGGCCCAGAGAATCCTTGCCGCCCGATAGAGGCCGTGAATGGTGCAGCACCTCCCGTAAACAGCGGTGTAAGTCGGCGACAAGATCCCTCTCAAACCAAACTTCCGTCCATCCCTGCCTCGCAGCCACCTGCAAACCTGCAAGCGGGATCTTCTGTCTCTTTTTTTCTTCCTTGTTCACTAAACAGCAGCATGTTACAGTTCATCCCCGGCTCGACAGACGGCGCCCCTGTGGGCACCTTTAGCATGCAAGTCAAGTCGAGGGATCCGGTATGTTCCTCTGTTCTTTTCTCTTTGTTTACATGACTTAGAAGAATGAATAACCAAAAAAAACACAGATATACCTGTACTGCGCGAGAGACCCTCACTGTGCCCTGGGCATGGTCTTAATCGTCAACCCGTAAGCTTTTTTTCCTTCTCCCTCAGACGCATTGAGTCATTGGGGGAACTTTTAACCCCACAACCATTGTGCTTTCAACAAGCGTACTAACCGTCGTCTTTGTTCCCAAAAATTCCAGCAAGAAAGATGAGGACGTCGAAGTATACCGCAAGGCAGCCATGGCGAAGAATGGTATGTATCCAACGGGCGAGTCTGGATTAGCTCGCCTTGTCTTTTTTGTCCTTTTTGTTTCTGCTTAGTCGAAAAAAAAAAAAAAAAAAAAAGCACAACCTAACATGGGTTTTCTTTCCCGCAGAAACGATATACGGCAACATCCCCATCGCGGGAGGTCAGGTCGGGTCCATCCCGAACAATCAGGCTGTCCCCCCTCCTAGCTAAACCATCATCGATTGCGATCAAATGGTAGCTATATTCCGCAAAGAGAGTGGAGTTGTTGGTTGACATTGCTATTTTTGGTTTGGAACACATAGATTTCGGAACCAAGGGTCAACTTAGAATCAGCAGTGCTGCTGTATCTTGGCTATCGTTGCTATTTAATCCTTGTTTCTTCTTTACTGTTGCTCTTTTCTATCCTCTGCAACAAGTACTCTAACACGATTTTGTCTTGTTATCGCGGCTTTGGGTGGTGCATAAGCTCTGTGTTTGGCGATTACAACCCAACGAACACAAAATGTCTATATCCAAGTATCAACGTTCCACCAGACGGCACATCATCCGCGCGATTCTCCAGACAGATAGGGGTGAGCCAAGTAAGGACACAAGGCCGGTCCCTGGCAATTTCACGATATACCATATAAACCAACATTACGTCTGGCTATTGGCAATGCACCACCCAACCCCTACTTCAGTTGACGGCAGAGGAGAGCTCATATTTGTTAGACTTAATGCACACTCCGTCAAGAGCGTTTTTTTTCAGTGGCCCAACTTGCCCTGGATTTGGTTTATTGGTAGCGACAATCCCCGAGGGACCTTACTTATTGCTATGTTACATGCAGTGATAAAGCCAAAAGAAGAAGTATAAAAAAAATGCGTAGTGAGTGATACACAGAGTCTGTTTAGACTTAGCCCAGGAATTCCTTCAATTCCTCAGACTCTTCTATCAGCTGAGTGAAAGAAAATGGCTGGAACGGCCAACCGGCGAATTCAGCAAACTTGGAGAACGACTCGACCCAGGCGAGACGCAGAGCTGGTAGGAAGTTCAAATGTTAGCTATGTTTCATCGCACTGATATAACACAGCTACGAGTCAAAATAAATGTGGCACTCACAGTGAAGCATAGCAGACACGCCCTCCATGATAATCAGGATGATGCAGCTCAGCACAAAGAACACAGCGAAACCGAGGAAAATAGCGATGGCGCCGAAAATCCCCGTGAAGTTAAACGTTTGCCCAATGGTCATGCTCCACAGCACAACACTGAGCTGCTGGTGTGCAAGAGACAAAGCCCAGAGACGGAGGTACGAGGCTGTGTGGGATACACAGTTCAGGCAAAACTCTGTCGTTTCATGGCGGTTAGCACGAGCACAAGGGTGGAAACGTATCGTACACAGAAACAAAGCACAGTCTTACCAATGGTGTGAATGACTTGGTGAATCATAACCTCGCCAAACTCGAATTCTTCATGTTCCTCGTCGTGAATATCCTGCGTGATCATAGCAGCCCCTGAATCGCTATCCAAGCTGTTGCCGCGAGCGCCGTTCATAGCATGGCCATTACTATCGTTGTTGTCGTCGTCAAACGCGCTGACATGCGACCGCTCTCCTATTCCGCGGTAACCTTGGCCCCTAGCGCGGTTGTGCTCCCACCTGAGGTAGAATGGCTTGAGGAAGAGGAGAACGGGCACCTGGACAAAGGCCAACAGTAGGAGGAAGATTTGGATCTGCTTCTGCCCAGGATACAGCTGAATATCAATAGTGCCAGGCTGCAAGAACATGTAGATGAGCATGTTCAACAGGCCGGGAGGGGCCGTGGCAGCCTTTGACCAATCAATGGTCCACTTGTAAATGATGCATATGACAAGGTATCCAAAAATCGACTGGAAGAAGATCATGCCAGGAACAAAGTTGCCCCAAATGTCGATCGGCTTCTTGAAATGACGAGCATTTATGTAAGAGAAACACAGCGAGTACGTCATGTGAGCCCAGCCGAGAATGATGGACATCTTCATCTTGTAGCTGTTGCTGAAAAGTAGGTCGTTTTCGGTGCCATGCCACATCCAATCCAGACCAAAGGGATAACGGTAGTCACCCTTGAGTTTGGCGGTGACCGTAGTCCCTTCCTTGAAGTCCTCAGGAATCTGCCACTCCCAAGCACTGTCCCAAAACGTCATGGACTTGGAGAAGATATCGTTGTAGACGAGGCCAGTAAAGACGGAGAAGACGGCCATGACAAGAGCAATGTAGCGACCGTAGTAAACCATGGCGAACAGTTCAAAGGAGACCTTCTTGAGAGGCTTCTCCCAGTAAATCATAGCCACAGCCGCGCTCAACATGATGAGAGCATGGCCAAGGTCACCAAACATGACAGCGAAAAGGAAGGGGAAAGTGACGATGACTGGGAGGGCAGGGTTGACTTCCTGGTAGGTCGCCGTACCATAGGCGTTAACAATGGTTTGGAACGCCTCGGTGAACTTGTTGGTCTTGAGATAGGTCGGCGGCTTCTTGTTCGTCCTGATCTCGTTGATGATGGAAGGCACCGAGAGGCCAGCCCGGTTGGTCACATCCTGCAGGGTAGTGCGGATCAGAGGCAGATCGTTCTTGGGGCACCATCCCTCGGCAATGAGCGTGCGACGGGCGCGATCGTACGAGAAGAGGTTGAGCGTGTTGTAAACGGCCTTCTCCTTGTTGATCAGCACCATCCAGGCAGCAAGGGACTGGGAGATCTGAGTGAGCTCTGCATCCAGTGTCTGCTGGGTGTTCTTGAGCACGTTCTGCACGTCGTTGAGGCGAGCATTGACCTCGAAGACCTGGTCCCGACGGAGGTCGCTGTTCTCATCGACGTTGTAGACCTCGGCCCCCATAGACTCCGAGATCTTCCTGACCTTGGCCAAGATCTCCTTTCCGTGGGCAAAGATGACAAAAACGTTCTTCTGGATCGGCTCGTTGTTGCTCGGGTCGACGAGCGGCTCGGGTATCTCGGACTGGTTCATGTACAGGTTGCCACGAAGAGTGCGCCAGAGGATACGCTCAAAGGCTGCAACGCGCTCGCGGGCAATGACACCTGCGACGAAGCCAATGTTCATTCCTGAAAAGGACCGCTCGACATCACCCCCCTGGTTGTGCTGTTCGACGTCCTGGAGCAACGGGGCATCGTCGTCCTCGGTCGACGCCCGGATCTCCTCGACGTTGCCGTGGGCGCGGTCGAAGAAGCCGCCGGCCTCCCTAAGAACCCATCGCCACTCGGTGAGCTCAACCTCACGCTTCTTCAACGTCTCATAACTGTCGTTGAGCTGCGAGATGCGCTGCTCCAGGCTCTGGCTCCGGTCGGCGAGCTCGTCGATCTCGGACGTGCTGGGCGGCGCCAGTGATTCGACATCAAGGTCAAGCTTCCTCAACGGAATTCCGGCCTTCTCCATCTGCGAGTGGAAGTATCCTGCATGGCATTGCGGGCGCCAAGGTTAGCGATTCGGTGGATTCTCGGATTCCCGGGGATGCAGCGGGTCGGGAGCTCCTTACGTAGCTGACGTTCGACGTTATCAAGCCTGCGAATTTCTTGGGTGAAGGCCCTTTGGAAAGCACTGAGGTCGCCATTGAGCTTTGGGTTGACGCTGGGTTAATATCTGTTTTGCCGGTGTTTGGTTGGAGATGGAAAACCAAAGACATACATCGCGAAACTGGACCAAGCCAACCTCTCCGAGTGCATTAACGACCTCTCTGCCAATTTCGTTGGAAATGTAAAGCTGCACCATACTCATCTCCGCAGAGCGGAATGGAGTATCCCCTGTGTGCGCCATTTTGATAGCGCTGCAGCTCCTCGACTGCTTGATGATGATTTAGATGTATCTTTGAAATCACTTGGTCACGTCTCGATCTCGGAAGCTGCCTTGATGTGCACGTAATGTTGGCAGGCCCCAGTGGAGCTCCCTACTGCCTGAGGCTGCAACGATGGGTGCAATCCTTGCAATTGTGGCTGAGCAAATTACTACGCCACCGTTGCTCGATTCCTTGCTTGGAAGTCTTTGTTCCAGATACAACTTACAGCGTAGTCGACTACCGACAACTTGGGGACAAGGTGAGAGTTTCGCCTAAAGATATCCAATGATGGGTTGAATTTACAAGCTTTTAAAAATGAATCTTAAAACTAATCCCCAAAGAAAAGGATGCTAAAGGTGACGACATCTTGCGTGCACCGTACATACTTAAAAAGAAAAGAGCAATCGAAAAGTAAAATGAGGCCGAAAGAGGCCTGCTATCCCGATCAATCAAACGTCATTAAATTGTTCCATGTCTACCGGGATCCGCACAGCATTTTGCAATTGACACCTGCTTGCTTGTTCATAACGGCCTTGTAAATATTATGGGTGAATGCCTAATTCATCGTTACATCAATATTTTAGCTTCCCGTCAACAACGCTCCGATAATGCCCACGCACCATGAACTTTTCTAGTGATTTCATAGCAATGTCAAACCCGTCAAACTCCAAGCGATGCAATACAAACGCGAAGAAAAGAAAGAAAAAAGAAAAAAAAAATCTTAACACGAGAGAGGAGAAAGAAAAGAGAAAAGAGCAAGCAACACAAAACACCAACGTTCCACGTGAATCAACCAAATGACCACTTTGGTGTAAACGTTGGAACAATGTAAAATCAAGGCGCACAGGGGAGAGTATTGCAAGCCTCTACAAGTTGCGTCCAAACATGAACGAACCGTAGATGCCACCGACCTCGGAGACGGCTACTGGGATCTTTCGCATACCCCAGTACCTGGCGCCCATTTTCCAGCTCCTTGAGCCGTCGTCGCCGTCGCTGCTCATGCGAACAAGCCACGACCGGGCCGAGATTTCGCTCGTTCGCCAGCCCCAGCGTGTAAGAGCGCCCTTGGAGTTCTTGACTCGGTCGAACACCTTGGCCTCAAACTCAATGACGGCCAGAGGCTCTGTTACCTTTTTGAGTAGCAGCGAGTCGTTGAAGAGGACTGAGCTCTCTACCTCGTTGCCCCACATGTCTGAGAGGTCTAGATATTTGATAGTATGTGGCACCCAAGCTAGCTGTTCCTCCAGATCAGCTTCCTCAGGGGGCATGAACAGCTGTTGGATATCCATGAGCTTGAGTGAGCGGCCGAGTGCAAGTTCCTCGAGATACTTGGTCAGCGGCAGGAGGAGTTTGAGGTGCGATTTGTTCATCCTGCTCCCCTTTAGACTAAGTGACTTGAGCGTCTTGGGCAATATGGGTATCAGATCCGAGAGGGAATCCTCATCGAACAATTGGTGCGTTTTGGCATCGGTTCCAACGCTCAAAAACTGGAGCTCCTGGACCGCCGGGTGCTCTTTTAAGAAGCTGATGACGCGGTCAGCCTTTAGGAATTTGCACTTGGCCAGGTTGAGATGGGTGATAGAGGCCGTGCGAGGGATGCTATCGAGTGCGTCGTTCGTGATACGAGTGCCAGCAACGTCGAGGTGCGTTACTGTCGTCAGCTTGGGTAAAAGCACATCGAATACAGATGAGGGTAGCCTCTCGCACTTGTGCAACGAGACTCTCTTCAGCTGCGGTAGCCTCTCGGGCCAATCTCCTGAATTGGCCACCTCTGTGAATTCATTTGTGAAAAATGTCGAGGTTGAGCCGCAGAAGTCAACAGCCTGGAGCCTTTGCAGGCCAAAGAATAGCTTGCGCAGGACAGCGGCATCGATGTCAACATCTACCTTGTCCTGGGCTAGAAACTCTTGGAGGTGTGGAGTGAGCTCCAGGCACTGCAGCAGAGTATCCTTGGTCAGGTACTGAGCCTGCGACCGCTCGCTGGCGGTAGAGAAAAGGAGGTCCGGGTTCAAGTGAGAGAAGTCGATTCGACGGACCATGGTGCCGAGAGCGGGGTGTGCCTTGACGTGGGTCAAGAACTTGTGAAAGATCTTTGAGTGAGGGATGGTGATCTTATGGTACAGTGAGTTGAGGGTTGCGGTATGAATCGTCTTGGACGTCAACAGCAGCGAGATCAGGTCTACATTGCGCCTATCACCATTTGGTGGAATATCTAGCACAAGCAGGCCTATGATTGAGTCTGTGAGATGGGTCAGCGGCAAGGTCCACACAAGGGGAAGTTGGTCGCACCGTCTGAGCATTCACCACCACCTCATTGCTTCTTGGAATGTGATGAGCCCCCTACGCCTATGTGTTTCTTGGCTCTTCATATCTCGGTCCAGCAATTCGGCACAGGGTCTGTCATCAGAGGTTAACCGCTTCATAAATGGGGTAAGTCAGGTACCTACTCAGTATCTCGATGGGCAGCTTCTCTATGGGAGCATCGCCTGGGGTTCTCGCCTTTGGGCCATCCCTCTTCAGGACTAGGGGAGCCTTATTCCATGCGCCATCCAAAGTCTGCAGATCACCAAAGCTCTTACTGGCAAGTTTCCCCTTGACGTTGATCTGCTTCCAGCCCTTGAAGCTGTCGGCAGGGAACCAATTACCACTCAAGTTGCTTTCGCGATGGGTGATCGCCGGGAAGTACTGTACGTCGACCATTTTACCAGGTTCGGGAGATTCGTCTTCAACAGCAACTTCGTCTGTGTCTGCAATGTACGAAGAAACCTTGGTATGTGTAAATGTTTGGGCCAGATCCGAGCTGCTCTCTCTGATGGAAGAGAATGAACCAGCCCGCTCAGGGCTGGAACGTCTCGAGCCGTCGGCAGCCATAATTATGTATTTTTTTTCCTGATGGTCAGGAGGACCTTAAGAGTCAAGGGTCTTGGTAACTGGAGACTTCCGATGTACGTCTACTGGCCAAGGCTCGGTCCGATGAATGATCAAGCACCCTAGCCCTGCAGAGTACCTTGTTACGTTTCTTTTCTTTTCTTCCTGGGCGTGGAAAATTGGGGTGATGGATAATTGCCACAGTCTAAACGCACGAGGGCCCGGTCCCGGTCCTGGTTCGAGCTATTGTGTCCCTCACCTGTTTCGCAGGAGGGTGGTGCTCAGACGAAGGAAAAACAAGTGTGAGGGTGGTGAAAAAAAGCTCTTTTCTTATTAGTCAGAAGCCCAAGTTGTTAGGTAACAGATATGGCCGACGATGCGGGGAAAGAGGTGAGGTGATGGAGACGTGGATTATTGCCGTTATGAAACCAATGGTACAATAAACGGGCGGATGGCGTAGACCGGGTTAGTTCCAGTAAGATAATGCCAGTCGCAAAGCAAAAATGAGAGTGAGAATGATGAGAGATGGAACGGAGGAGAGGTGGTGACGACAGTGACCAAAACTGCTGTTCCGCCCCTAACTACGTACTGTATTGTACAGCAGTTCAAGCACCGTAATGTCAAACTCAGTAAGACCTGGTCAGATCCAGTCTGGGGGGCGCAGGCAGGCAGGGTTCGTTGTCTTGGGACTAGAACCAAAAGTGCAAGCGCAAACAGTAACAAGTATCTTGGCAGGGCCAGGCGTGATCTGGTGGCCGTCCGTAAAGTTATGGGCTAGGTTGATCGATGAGAGACAACGGGGCTCTCATTCCATGAAAGACGGTGAAGCACGGTCGAGTTTTCGAGAGAAAAAAAAAATACAAAACGGCGTCAAGCCTTTCTACCTATTTGCTTTGTTTAGCACCACCTCAGATCAATGTTTTGTCAGTATCCAGGATATGGGGAGCCGTTATTACGCATTGAAAAAGTCAGGCATAAGCATGCGGGAACTTTGGGTGCCTCTTTCTCTTACCCCGTTGAAAGCGGGCCAAGAGGCAGGAATTACACTGGGGGTCAAAGGTCTCGGACGTTTTTATTTGCTTTTATTTTATTTTTGGCCAAAAAAGAATTTGGAGTAGATGGGGGCAAGGGGGCGAAAAGGGAGAAAAAATAAATAAATACGGAGTACAAATAAAAAGGGACAGGCAGTTGGCATCCATCTTGCGTCGGGATTGAGTAATGGAAACAAAGAAATGGAGCCGTTTTGCGTTTTCTTTCTAGTCACCTGAGCATGTCCCGCTGGCCACGGCGCGGAACCGAACAAAGTCTTCCCCAGGAGGCTAGCAGTAAGCAGCATTGAACCTAGCAAGAGCCAGGCCATGTCACTTTGCGCAAGCGCCGGCATCTGCTTCGATTCGAACTGTGCGACCTGATCATTGAATGATCTGGGAGCTAACAGGATGCTTATTGGTATACGATTTCGTAATGAAAACCGCCTGCTGCAGTTCTCTGGACATTATTCTCCATCTTTCGGCTAGGGATAGAGGCTTACTGCATGTCTGGGGTGCCTGGTCCACACGTGCAGTTACCATGTATAATAGTTCGCTAGGACTTGGAAGATTGACATCAGATCGAAATTGAAAGAAGCTAATGGGCTCGAAGGATTTTATTTATTTACTTATTTGATTTATTCTTCTTGTCAATTGTCACTGCGACCTTTTTCGTCCAATCTTTTTCTTGCCCTGTTTGAACCTTCCCGTTTCTTGGTATTTATCGATCGAGCCTTAGATGATTAAAGGATTGCCTAACCTTTGTGGATTCCTGACAAAAGGAATCGTTTCAATACAGAGAGTGTCTTGCAAATCAAAGTCAACAATCACATGATCGTACAACAAAGTTGCGATATTTATTTCGTAGATTCAGTAGAATAGGTCCGGGCTCATCAGAAACTCAAAAATCGTAGCAAAGTTCCAGTCAACTCCTGCTAAACCCTACAACCTAACTGCAAATCTCGATACACCTGAAGCCATTGATGACCACTCGTCATCGGCACAATCCGAGTCAGAACACCAACAGGTAATTGAGAACGTGCCTCTCCCCCGGAGATACACAGTAGAATATCATTCTGAGCCCCAACTGAGGTGTCCGCAGCCCGGCACACCGTCAGGGCGGCAGTTTGCAAAATACCGACCTCTTTTTTTTTTCTTCTTCTTCTTCTGCTTTTCCCTTTGTCTTGTCCGAATTATTAGAGAATCACTATAGCGCAGGCGCTATAAATATGTCATATGCATTATGAAACTTTAAGCGAGCCGGGAGTTCGGTATTCTTTTTGATATCAAAATTGCCGTCATACAAGGGGTAGTGCACTCCAACGGTTTTTCCGTAAATGAAGAAAAAAGACAAAGGGACTTGACTGAACATCCCACTATCTCGTCCGTCTTTTCCTGCCAAGACATCTATACGCCCACGATATTTCTCCCGCGGAACTATGGTTGTTCAAGACTAGGATCGTCCCTCGGAATATGGATGTAACTTTCAGCTGAAATTTTTTCACAGTCTTGAGAACCATGAGGCGAAAAGATGGGACCGCACAGAAATAGGTCCAAAATGCATCATATCCTAGTTGAACAACGCTTTATGCGACGTCGAGAATTTAAAAAAAAAAAAAAAAAAAAAAACCAAAAAACTAAAAAACTAAACCAGGTCACGACCGAACTGCACGTGGCTAACGACCCCTCCCGGAAAGGGGGAGCCTATGGCTACGAATTCCAGGCTCCCCAGGGCCAAACACACGCCCCTGGGACCCCTTGCCGGAAGCACGGAATCTCACTGGCTCCCGGTAGGTGTGAACGAGGGGGAGAGCGCACGCTCGCGACCCCAGATCCGAACTCTTAGTTCAGTACCACGTAGTAAATTTACCACGGTGCACTTCAAAAACTCCGCTTTCCCCACAACATGTCAGGCCTCCCCGTGATGCACTTAATCACATCTTTTTATTAATACATTCATCAACTCGCGGGCCACAATTGGCCTGGACCTTGCCCCTCTGCATAGAGACGTAAGGTTGTACGCTCTGTTTGGTGCTGTCAGCTGGATGCAGGAACAAAGAGCATGAATCCCTGTCCTGTCCTGCGGTTGGGATTCTCACTCTTCCATTTCGAGGCTACAGGTACGAACACCGAATTCCGAGTTGTTTGTGACTTCGGTCTGGTTTTAGTCCTAGTCAATGGTCTGTGTGCTTTTCTCCTCGGATTCCCCCCTGTTGTATGTAAAATCGATTTGGGCTTTTTTGCAATGCC
Source organism: Pyricularia pennisetigena (assembly GCF_004337985.1). Classification (NCBI taxonomy): domain Eukaryota; kingdom Fungi; phylum Ascomycota; class Sordariomycetes; order Magnaporthales; family Pyriculariaceae; genus Pyricularia; species Pyricularia pennisetigena. The sequence continues at coordinate 2,034,476 of NC_043744.1, forward strand.
ATGGAGACTTCGCTGTCCAAAAGCATGGATCAGAATGTCTTGCTCGTTCGGTTCTAGGATAACATTCACGCTTTCCATGAAACATTTGCCGAGTCTCTTTCCGTAAAAGCAGTTTGATCACTTATCGAGGCATTGCAAGGAGTGAGAGCGAAAACTGTATGCGAGCAATCCAGGACCATTATATCATTTGTATCAAACACAGGTTCCAGGATTAGGTGGGACAGCTCTGGCTATGCTGTGTTGTATCTTACACAGGTGAACACCACGCCAACTGACTCCTGGACCTCAACACAACCCAAACTCGACGGCGGAACCATTATACAAGAAGGATGGTATAGAGCACAACCTAGACCAGATGTAGGCTTATGAATACCCTCTCCTTCCGAAACGAAGCCTAGACACCAACATGTTCGTCATCCGGAATTCCCATATTCCTCTTGCAATATTTGCAATACCATTTCACTGTGCAGACAACAATCATTAGCACAAATTCTGCCTTTCTGCTCAAGAAAAGCAACCTTCCAGTGCAAAGAGCATGGCCACTTACCACTACCCTTGGGCGCGGCCTTGAGACCCACGCAAGGAAGATGAAACCACTCATACGCGCAATCTCGATTGTCGCATGCTATCATTTCGCCGTAACTGGGTTGATCACAATAGCAATATGTGATCTCAACCTCGTCGTCATCGTCGTCGTCCTCCTTAGACCCCGCAGCCATGTCACTGCCTGCTTTTGTGGGAGCTTGAGCTGCCGCATTTGCCTTTGCCGCAGCTGCCGCGCCCTTCTTGTGACTCCGCTTGGTTGTTGCATTCCCCGCCCCTGAAGTCCGTGACGGCCGAGCACGCACGTTGTCCGGAAAGTTACCCAAAGCAGGCGTTGATGGTTTACTGGCGCGTCCACTCTTTGTAGTTACCGTTGGGGCAGCTGGTGTTGTATTCGCTCCGTGTGCCGAGGGTGTGGTTTCTTTTGAGCCTTGACGCGAGGTATCGTTCGGTTTGGTTACTGGTTCCTTTTTTGGTTGCTGTGGTGGTATTATCGGCGGTGGAATTGCGGTTGTTGATTCGATAACAACTTCAGGTTTCTGGCTTTCCACTTTAGGGATTGGTGCAACCACTGGGGTCTCACGGGCAGGCTTTGGTTCGGTTGATACTCGGACCCCGTTGGTGTGTACTGGAGGTTCGATAGGCGTAGTCGTTATCCCATTGGGCTTATTCGAGGCCGAAGAAGGGGGTCTTTGACGCCCGTTGTCACTATTATTTTGTGGTACAACCTTCGCGCGTGATGTCGTAGGTGCTCGGGTGACGGGAGTTGGAATAGGAACTGGCGAGTTCCGAGCTGCTTTCACAACTGGCTCTGGAAAATTACTGATTACGGGAGAGGAGGCAGCCGAGGGAGAGTTCGTAACACCGTTTCTACTGCGGCCCATGCTCGTCAATATCAAAATGCTAGTGGATCAAGCTTGGGTGGCATGTGAGGAAGCAAACCTTTTCTTGGACTGATTGCCTGCTGTTGGCAGCGCCTTGCGCTTCTTGGTAGGACCTTCCGGTGCCGGTGTCTCACGAGGACTAGTTATCTTCGGCTTGGCGGTGCTATTTCCGTATACGCTACTCATTGCACGCTCCATCGGCGCCCCGCCATTGGTGTTGTTCGGCTTTTCAACCTTGCGCCGCTTAGAGGTTGAGTTGTTGACTGCAGGCGAAGCGTTCGCAATGCCCAAGCCAACCGGCGTTGGAGACTCCGTCACAGCAGCAGTAGCCACTGCCGCCGTGGCCGCTGGCTTTCTGCTTTTGCTGCTTGTTGCAGGCTTCCTAGTCGACTCTGGTCTTGATTTGGGATCCTGGTCTTCCGCGTCTGAATCATGGGCTGCCTGGGCTTTATTGCTCTTCTCTTTTTTGGCTGCCACGGCCTGCTTCCGAGCATCGCTTCTAGCAGCAGCCTCCTCTGCAATTTGCTGGGCTGCGGCTGAAAGGCTGGCAGCACCCTCGCGGCGGGATCTTTCAGCCTGGGCATTCAGAGCACGGCCAGCCTTGTCTGCCTTGTTTTCGGGATATGCCCAATGTGTATTGCTTCCCCACTTTGCCTCGTCACTGAACTCTTCCATGAGATGCGGCCAAACACTGTCAATTCTGCTGAGCTGTTTGTTCAAAGCGTCGACCGCAGTAGAAATAACGTGGTTCTTCTCGTCCAACGATAGTAGCATCTCTTGTATCTTGAGACCAGTCTCGCGCCATAATTTTCGCCGTTCGAAACTATCCGCCTCGGATTGTGCCGAGTTCGCTAGGCCGTGGCCGGACGGGGTCGCAACTGCTTGGTGTGTACTGGATGCGACGCCATTAGGTGCAGTCGAGTCAGAGGCGAAATCACCAGTATGCCCGAAGTGCGGCTGCAATCTGTCATATGGAGGTGCGTTCAAGGTTTTCTCGGCGGCGGCAAAAAGAGCTTGCTGAGGCGCGTGGATTTTAGCGTCGACTTCCTTGAGCAGCGTGAAGTGCCGGACAAGCTCCTTAGGCAGGGCCGTGATAGTGTCGGCAAAATGCGTAATTCCGGGGAATATATCGACGGGCTGTTCGCGACCAAGACCGGTGCTGGCGCCACTGTCTCTCTGACCAGCCGGCCGTGCGGCACCGCTTGTGTTCCGGGAGCCGTGCGTACGTGTTTGTCGAACTGGCTGGCGGCGACCCGACGGTGTGTCTGACGCCGCAGATGCGGCCGGGGCAGGTCTTGCAGTCTTCATGCCCACGAATGGGATAGCTCGTGGTCTGGGGAGAGGCTTCGAAAGTTCGAGGCAGTCGATGGTTCCCCCGAAAAAAAAAAAACACAGGGAATGAATGCGCGGAGCAAGGCTTTCTGGAGCGTGAGGAGTTTGTGGGGGGGTTTTTTTCTATTTTGATTTTGCGCGTTCGGTAGCGGGTACGAAGCAAACCGTCGAATGGGGAAAAAGCGATGAGGATAGATTTATGAGGGAGCTGATTACATGGTTTCGGCGCGCGGGCTTCTGGTTTGCAACACGTCGAATGAATTCTTGGTCACGATAAATTGAGCAGAGGCGCGAAGCAGTGGGATACTTGCGGCGGAGGCTGGTAGGAATCACACAGATCCGTCCTTTGCTTCCTCCCCGTCGCACTGGAGCAGAGTGGAGTCGCCCCGTAGTCCCCACCAATGAGAAATCCTGAAAACCCGTGCGCAACGTCACCTGTTTTGTGGTTGATAAGATAAGAGCACCAGAGCTTCCTTCGACATTTAAGCATAGCATACGTTTCGCAAGCTCGGTCAAGTAGAGGTACCTACCTCATGAGACCTACCTACCTGCAAGTAGGGTAGATCCCTCATTGCCGAATGATACGCTCATAATGATGTTACATTATTGAATGAAAACCCCGAGAAAAATAAAGAACCGCAATTGCAATGTGCTCACGGCTGATTATTCTGAGATGCTCCCAGTTTTCCTAGAATGAATTAATCATTTTAATGTGTAATATAGCAAAGCTCGGTATCAAGGTGCTCGTTTTGACGGTTCCTACCCACAGAGAGAAACAACAAAAAGTGTGGCATCGGATGCCATGTTAGCCCATGTATCTATGCCGAATAATATCGGGATCACAACGAAACGGCTATTTGTGTCTCCACCTCTCCATGCCCACAGGGCAAAGCCAGCCGGTGACTTGAAAATAGGCAACATGGATGCGTGCGCAGAGAAGAATCAGAAAAAAAAAAAAAAAAAAAAACATCATCGCTGTTTGAGGTGTCGCTTGGGCTTCTCGTCCCTCTCTCTCTGCTTTTGCCTCCACTGCCATTCCACGAGAACAGGAAGGAAATACCACAAGTCAAAATCAGGCCAGAGACACTTGAGGAAAAAGATCTGGGTGTCTTGATGACACTGCCAGAGCATAAAGTCGCTGAGTCTCTCCACGCCGCTAGTTCGTATGAAAAGATCCAATGGCGGGCACTCTGCAGTGTACATGTGGTTGTTGAGCGTCTCTGCTGTGATAGTCTCGGGGTTCTTGAAAGCTCTTGGTACATCCTGGTTGGCTGATTCTGGTGATGGAGGTGTGCCCGGGGGCAATGTTGTGCCCGATGACACGGAACAATCTACATCTTCAGGAGACGGAGACTCTTGGATGGAACCAAGTGCCGCCTCCTTGTTTCCCGCATGTTTCGAAAGGATCTTTTGCTTGATGCGCGTCTGGGAAAAGGCACTGTTCTGTGGGCGAGTGTGGCTCGAGTATTCGACGGCGGTTGATCGTATGGCTTGGGTGATCTCTTCTCGGGACGTATATGGGAAGCAAATGTTAAGGATATGACTAAATAAGAAATTCTGTTAATGAGGCTTTTTTAGTTCAAAAATCTTTGCCGCTAGTTAGACATACCCCTTATTGTGCTTCGTCTCATTGACAGCCCGGTCTACGAATCCAAGCACATCCGGCGGAATTAAATCTCGCTGGCCCGAAATGATAACTCGAGCGCCGTAGCGGTCGAGCACCTCGCCATGCTCAAGAAGCTGCTCCAGCTTGTACTTGGCCATTTGCATAAGACCCTCCACCTCATATTTGGGACGATTGAAGTTTTCGATACTAAACGCATAGACTGTGACAACCTTGACGCCACAATTGTAGCATATTTCAAGGACCTGTGGTAAGCAGTATGGGGCGTTAAAATCTCACTCAGAAAAACAGCCATGTCTTCAGGCGCGTTGACGGATCACAAACTTACGCGCGCCAAAGCCTCAAACCCCATATGATGTCCTGCTACAGTCTCAATCTTGTGGCTTCGGGCATACCGCCTATTGCCGTCCATTTCGAAGGCGACATGGCGAGGGATCGGCCCCTGGCGCAGAGCTCCTATCAAAAGCTGTCGCAGGTTCTTAATGGCCCATTCTGCTGGAGGCGAGCTGGTAAACCATTTGGTGATATGTGACATGTGAAGGTCGGACATGTTGAATGGTGGAAGCGGCTGACAAATATGTTGGGGAACCGGAAGAACTACGTAGGTTTTGAAGAAAAAAGTATGCAAGGGCTGAGGGGCTAACGAACTGATGAACAAGCGGCGAGAGTTATCGAAATGAAGTTGTCGCAAACCAAGATGGCATGGGAAGTGCGACAATCTTCCTTGTGCGCCTTTTGAAAAGACGTTTATTCCTAGATTAAAGTAATGGAACAGAGGTTGAACTTCCCGACTATATTAAATTGGAAAAATCCAGGCTAGCATTTCGTATAAACACGTTGGGAAATGCAAGTCTTGGCTGACAACCAGCTGTCCTCCAAGGCAAGCTACGAAAGAGAACCTAACGAATACCAGACAACCCTGACGTCGTCCTCCACCTATCCGACTGGTCTGTTTAGCCTGGCCACGACATGTGTGGCTGGATGTGGAACCTGAATTCTAATGTTGGAAAAGGCGGGGCTGGCACCCATCCACACCGGCTCATCGACACCCCTACAGGTACGATACCCTAAATGGACAGCTTGGCATCCATTCATTGATCCCGCGTCGTGTCTGGAAGCTACATCCCACCTGCAGAAACACCAAAAGGATGCACGTGTTGTACAATCCAATGTGAATCACCTAACAAACCCATAATTAGAACAAAAAGAACACCAACCAAGGGGTTGTCGCTTGGGAAGTTCCTTGCAGCGAAAGAAGATATTGACTCAACGAACATTCTACCTATTCGCCTGATTCTGGACGACTACCTCCCTTCGGACTACTTCGCACCTTGACCAATAACCCCACGATAGTAGGCATGGGACAAACACCATAGCTTCTCGCAGATCCGCTCGCCCTCAAACGAACCATCTTTCGCATACCGGCCAGCCATTTTCGAATATAAAAATGTCATTTACGAATGCTCCTGTTACCCGCAGCCTGGTGCTGGGCCTGGTCGTTACCTCGATCGCCGCAACCCTGTTCGATGTCAAGCATTACTTCTATCTCTTGATCGATCCGCACATTTTGCGATATAATCAGCCATGGAGAGCGTTATTGTTTCAGCTCTGCTACACCAACTCATCCGAAGTCCTCTTCGCAGCCATGTGTCTGTACAACATGCGCATCATTGAGCGAATCTGGGGTTCAAGAAAATACGCAGTACGTTCCAAGTCAAGCTCTAGGACCTTGTTTTGGTCGGTTTTTAGTGTCGTACACTTGATGCTTACCCTCTTTTACAGTCTTTTGTAGTCGTAGCAGGCGCCCTCACGACTCTCATCCTGCCCATTCTCGTTCTCGTTCTCAGAACACTCACCTTTGGGGCTTTCAACTACCTCCCAGCGGGGCCCACGCCTATCCTATTTGCTATACTCGCGCAGTACCACGCCGCCGTTCCCCACGTATACCAGTACAGGCTTGCGCTCTCTGCCGCTCCGCCGACAGATGAGCAGTTCGTCGGAGTAACCTTTTCCAACAAGTCGTACAAGTACTTCTTGGCAATCCAGCTAGCCCTTTCTCAGTGGCCCGGATCCCTCCTAGGCGCGATAGTAGGCTGGACTGTTGGTTATGCATGGAGGACTGATTTGCTTCCTGGGTCACTTACGAAGTGGAGGGTTCCTGGGTGGTTGGTAGGGATGCGCACGACGAGGAGAAGGCAGGAGTTCGACGGTCTCAGGAGGCGGCTTGAGGACGAAGACGCCACTGGAGCTGCTTCAGGATCACAAATTACGCAAGATACCGATGCTGGACGCCGTAGGACAGTCGGCCAGCAAATATTCGACGAGTTTCGAGGCTCGTTGTGAGTACGCGCCTCATTTTTATCACAGGCCATTACTTATTTCAAAGCTACTCATGACATGTTTGTTGCTGCGCCTGCATATACAGTACAACGATAAGCGCGTTCTCAACTCCGGATGGGTAATCATGTTACTGTTGAATAAGAGGACATGGTGCAGACTTGCTAACACGAACAAAATACACCTTACCAAATTCGTCGTAATGCGTCAGTCACAGGCTAAGGTTTGTATGTGTGTATTTGTGTGTACTGGGAGTGCTGGCATGAGTTGGCCTGATCTTTTCTCTTCTTCTCGCTGAACTACAACCATGAGAAGACAAGTCGGTGGATGGGGTGGATTCTCTAAGACAACTTTCGTACAACACAGCATCCGAGGCTAAGAACCATTGAGCGTACTGGAGGAAATCGTGGTATCCGACGGGAATCATCTGAAAATCCAAGTCAGAGCGTCACGATGCTGTGTTGTGGATCGAATCAAGGTTATAACTCAAAATACAATACAGAGCCGAAAAGGGTAGGTAACACGCCCAGTTGGTTAGGAATCGGGGAGAATTGTGAGTCGATATTATACAGGATAGCAAATGCCACCGCCGTCTTTGCTTTTCTTGTAGGTCTTTATAACTTGACTTCTGAAAGCGTCTGGAGACAGCCGCTTGCTTTTTCTCAACTGCGAGTAGCATCAAAACCTTTCTGCTCTGGTCATTTGGGCCTGGCTCCAAGAATCCTGGATAAGGAGGTTGGAATCGTCTTGAATTTCCCTTCAAAATCAGCGATTTGAGTTTGCACCAGTCCCCTATCCCCGCCACCCGGAAGGCCGGGGTTCCGGGATCAGGATATGGGTACTACAGTAGCCGCAGTTTATCGGGTAGGTACTTTGTTACTGGGCATTATGCCAAAGTTACAAAAAGCGAATGTGACAGATTGTGGGGAGGATGCAGATATGAACGATTGATTGATTACGCATGTGCCTGAGTAGGTAGCTTCAGCCGTCAGGCCAGGATCATGCTCTCCCTCGAGCTAGTTTTAAATAGTCCAATCCAATCTTCATGACATAATGACCAGTTGTAGTATCCTCATTGAACCAAATGCAACGCACTAACAGGACTACCATGTAAGCAAAGAGAAATTTACGGTACGATAATAGGCCAGGGAAGCGGGAATGGAAGGAGGCTCAGCTCAGCACAGGCCAGGGCTCACATGGGAACAGGGGTGTTGGCTGGGAGTGGAGAATTTATTAAGGTAGCCTGCCTGAACCTACTCCGTAGACACGTACGTACCTGCAGCTGCAGGCTTGTAATCAATACCAACCTCCTTTGCGGCAGCATCTGCTGAGAAAAATTAGACCAATTAATGCAGCGCGTATCCCATCTCTCGTGCCGCCCGGACAGAGGCTTTGCTTCCTTGATTCTTTCTGCAGTTTGTATGCATGACCATTTGATTGATGACCTTGCTATGCACCTTTTCGGTCGGAGTACTAACTTACAAAGTGTACTCGTTGTTGTAGCAATGCAACTGGGCATTTGGGCGCTAAACTACTTAATTTCTCCCGTCGTTTTTGTTTTATTTGCAAAAAGCCCTGTCCGCATGCTGCTTTTACACTGAGGCTTGTCTCATTTTGTCTAAGAAACATTTGATCTGCATCAATTCTAACCCCTGCATCTACTCCCCCACTAAAGGGGTGTCGCTCCTTCTAGCCGTTTTTCTTGTCGCACGCAGCCTTGACGATACTGGCGAAATCGGCGACACCGTACGGACGGGAGAACACGCACCATTTCTCTCTCGATCGGCAAACCCAGTCCACGAGCAAAGCAACAGAACATTCAGTACCCAGATAAAGACTCGGAATTACGCACACAATTTTCGACTGACAGAAACACAACCTAGACCGACACCCGAGATGAACCACGACTGCTGACCCTTGCTTGGCCTCTCTTTTTTGTTTTTTTAATTGGCGCGTTCTTGGTTCCTTGGAACATGCTTGGAAGCGGGCATCGCAAGCCTAGCATAAATCGAATCGCATGATGAATGGCGCTGGCCCGAGGATGGACTACGGCTACGATGCCGCCGGCCCAACTCCCCCTTCATCGCAAACTTCGTCGGCTATTGCCCCAAGCGGCAAGATCCTCATGGATGGGTACAGGAACGACATTATGGGTGGCTTAGGCACTAGCCAACCTCGCTATAACCCGGTAAGTTCCCGGATGGCTTTCAAAAAGACCAGCGCTCTCGCACTGCAACCTGCTTTGGCACATAGAAGAAAGAAACAGAAAAAGGGAGAAAAAAAAATACTGACCCAGACCATGCCGGCGACGCAGATGAACCTGGACCGAACACAAAGCTCCGTACTCGTCGATCTCAACGATCCCATACAAGTCCACCTCTTGACCGAAACCGCCTTGTCAGACAGCAAGGAGTATGAGATTTTGTCGCAGGAGGAGGTGGATAGTCTGAAGAAGCAGGTCACTTCATTGACGCAGCGCATAGAGCAGGCCCGCGCAAACCTGGCCGTGCAGTCCAAATATCTGGACGCAGCAAGGTCCATGGCCAAGCTGTACTCGACAAAGAAGAAGGGCGCATTGCTGGGAAATGTTAGGACGAGTGTGGAAGGCTCTGCAAAGGACGCCGAAGCCGAGCGTCAGGCTTGCGAGAAGAGGTGTGAGGACTTGGCATCGGAACTTTTCCAGCTGGAGCGCCGCTTGATGGAGCCACAGCGGCGGCTGTTCCAGCACACAGCTGGCATTTTACAGCTTACCCATCGGGCATCCAAGAACCCAAGCTCGTTAACAGATGGGGCGAACCAAAATGGCATTCCGGGGAGCCCGGAGAGCCTCTACACTTATAACAATCTTCGTTATAGCATCGCGGAGGGTTCGGCCGAGGACGCTTTCTTTGACGACCGGAGTCTCTACATGACCCTGGAGGAGCTGGATGAGAGATCGGGACGTCCCACGGCGAATCGCGCAAACGCCATTGCCATTCCGCTAAAGTCCCCCGTGAGGGAACAGACGAACCAACTGCGTGAGGAATCCGATCGTCTGAAAACGGAGCGAGATGAACTTCGCGCGACTGTCGACTCAGTGCAACTCGAAATGGACGCGCTACGGAGAGAGAGTCAGGAAAAGCTAAAGCTAGTGTCCCTTACCGAACGTAAGTTGGAGGGACTGAGTCGACAGCTGAGGGATCTTATCGTTGAGTTGAACCCCACGAAGAACAACGGATATCAGAAGGCACCGTCAGGAAGCCTGGAACCGGGCGACATGATAGGCAGCCATCTGGAATTTCTGGCAAAGGGTCTCATAAGTATTCAGGAGGAACAGCGCTCGATAGTCGCACAGAACTCGGAGGGTTCGAGGGATGCAGAGATGGCAGCGTCTCGAGCCGCAGCGACCCTTTCCCAGGCCGAAGACAGGTTCATTGCCTTAAATCGACAGCTCCACGCTGTTCTTCAGGCGGCGAACTCCAGTCAACGCCCGGGGCCGGATGACTTCGGCCCTGATCTTGATGCTCAGTTCAATTGGCTGGAGGGATCAATAGGAGTAATTGAGCTCCAGCTATCACAGGCCGCCACAGCATCTTCAGCATCATCTGCAGACAAGCAAAAGTTCATCCAGATGGACTCGGTTTTGCGAGACTTGTGGAACGTCATCCAGACCGGTTATGCTGAAATCAACAAGCGACAGGAGGAGAGGAGAAAGAACCGCGAAGAAGCCGGTATCAAAGACGACGATGATGATGCTTCGAGCGATGAGGTTCCGTTCAGTCCCACCGAGGTGTACTCACTACAAGCCTTCCAGGATAAGGTTCAGTGGCTGTACGCGCAGGCGACCAATCTGAGGGAGCAAAAGTCGGTCCTCAAGAGGCAAATCAAGCAGCAGCGTGAGCTGAATAGTAAGTCGGACGCGCAAAAGGATGCGGAACTCGCCAGCCGGATGGACGAGTTGTCGGAAATACGCACCAGGCTCCAGGCCAGCGACAAAGCGGCTCAGGAGAGCCAGCAGAAACTGGCCCAAGCACTCAAGGACTTGGAGGATTTGAAGCAGCAGGAGTCGATCAGCATGGCAAACGTCAGCGCATCGGCCAAGGAGCGGGATGAGAAATTACAGAAGAGCGAGGCCCAGATAACATCTCTGCAGGGCGAGATCAAAGAGATGGAATCTCAGATAGCAGCTCTTACAGCACAGATTCGAGAGAGGGAATCCCAGACAACAGCTCTTCAGGCACAGATCCAAGAGAGGGAATCTCAGTCAACAGCATCACAGTCTCAGCTCCAAGATAAGGATGCTCAGATTGCAGCTGCTGCACAACGGCTGCAAGAACGGGAAAATAGGTTGGCAGCGATCGAGGAGGATCTCAAGGCTCGGGACGTGCAACTAGAAGGTCTCAGGATCATCAGCCAGGACTTGCAAGAGAAACTTGACCAGGTCGAGAAAGAACTCGAGTCGTTACGTCCGCAACTTCAGGCCGCCACGGAGGCCAAGGCTACCGCCGAAGCTGCCGCAGAAAAACTCGAAAAGGAGGCCAAGGAGAAAGAAGAGGAGCTTGAGCGCCTCAACATAATGGTGATTGAGGTTAAGACAGAACTCACCTTTGCCAAGGCCGAACTCGACGGGGCGTACGGCTCCCGGTCGCAGAGGGCTGCAGAGGTGGCGGCTCTGGGCAGCACAGCAGAGGTATCGGACCTCAAAGCACAGCAAGAGAAGCTCAAGGCGGAGCTTGCTAGCACCTTGTCGGAATTCGAAGCCCTCACCAGGGATACCATCACGGCAGAGCGAGAGCGGTTCGACCTGGAGAGCAAGCTGGACGATGCTCTCGCTGCCAAAGCCTCGCTCGAGGCCGAGGCTGCCGAGCTCAGAAACAAGCTTGATAGCCAGGTCAGCAAGCTACAAGATCAGCTGGATGCCGAGAGGCTCAAGGCTACGTCCATTACGGGGGCACCTGGCTCACCGAGGCCAGGCGCTGGTGCGTCCATGTTGAGCGAGCAGTTCCGGGCAACGATGAAGGAGGAGAGGCGGAAGTTCCAGGAGGAGCTGCGGGTAAGTTTTATTCATACTTGATAACGTCGTCTTGAGTTTGTGTCAAGATATGGTAAAAAGTAAACAAGAGGGGCTGACCAAGACATGCGTGATTTCGTTTTTTGCAGAACGAACAAGCTCAACGAAGAAAGCTCGAGGACGAAATACGTGCCCTCAAAAGAAGCCAGGGTCCTGGCAAGAGCCCTCTGAGTCCCAGGTAGGATCTGAATTCAGAGGGCGGAAACTCTCGTACCGTCGCCATGTGCGTGCCAACAAAACCCTTCTTCCCGCGACAGGCCGACCGGCTCTACGTTCCCCGGGTTGGGCCTCGCGGTCGTGGGGGCATTGTCACCAAGATTACTGTATGACCAGATGTTGTTATGACTTTCTATTCTTTGTTTTTGGGAAGCATGTTTTGTTTTTCTCCTGTTCCCCTATGATCCTGGCCTGCACTTTGGATAAATATGCCAGGCGATTGATGTATATCTTAGCCATCTTTGGCTGCCACGAACCCTAGATTTCTTTATTTTGTCGCCTTGGATATGGGCTTTTTGGTCCTGTTTTCGTTATTCCAACAACTTATTTTATTTCTTAGTTCCGATGTTGGATATCCTGAACTTAGGTATAACCTGGTCGTCAAGCCGTCTGGGAGGCTGGCGTGGCCAAGAAAAATGGTGGGGGATGCATGAGAGTGGGGCTTAAATAATAAAGCATGATGGGACCTCAGTTGTAAATGTTGCGCTGCGGCGACCTTTTGTGATTTTGTTGATGACAAGAAAAGCAATGATCGATGTGTCCAAAGCTAGCAGGGCGGCGATCGTCATTTGAAGGGGAATCTTTGGGTGTGGGACAGACGGCGTTACCAGACGGGGCTGTCGCTTGCACCTCGAGCCACAGCATAGATTCGCAGGGGCATCCAGCCAACAAGCTACTGCTTCTTCAGGTTCCAAAGTGTTTGGACACGGCAGGACGACAGATTTTATGAAAAGCATAATCCACATAACGGTTCGTCTTGAACCAATGCCAGCTTCCAGGGCTTGCTCTGTTTTATGGACTGGCTAAACTTGACTGCCTCCCCGAAGAATCTAAGGTCCTCCTGTTGTGTTTCCCATGGACATGTAGACAACACGATAAAACAAGACTTGATTACAATGGAAGCGCCACCAAGAACCCAGAACTCCCAGACTTTAGCACTGAAAAACTCAAAGGGATGATATCCAACAACATGGAATATGACAAATACCGTCACGATACATTTGACGAGGACAAGTGAAGACAGTTAAATTGACTGTGACTAGCAATGACTTGATTTGACAGCAAAACAAAAACAAAGAGACGCCTTTGCCATAATAAGCATTGCTACTAATGCGCCTCAAACCATGTCTATTTGCGAATAGTTCCAAAAGAAACTCGCCTGAACTCCAGCACCCCCTCTAATGACGAGGAGGAAAACAGAACAACCCCAATCCAAAAAAAAAAAAAAAAAAAAAAAAAAAAAAAAAAAAAAAAAAAGAAAGAAAGCAAAGAACAGAGTAGAACAATCCGGTCAATTTTGTGCACTTTGGCCTAGAAATAAGCGGCCCACACAATGATGCCCTCCGCCTGCTCAAAAGAGGCGGAGAATACAGGAGTTGATAGCAGTGATGCGAACGTAGACGAATTACAGGGACGCCTGCTTGGGCGATCCCAGGGGTATTCTTGATTATTAAAAGAAGATAGGTAGCGGAAAGCATATGCGAATTCCGCCGAGATATGCAGTTTAAGGGGCCAAATTCAGGAGTAGATAAGTGTGTTGTAGGGGTAGTAGGTTATGCGATATGAAAGGAAGCCAGAGTAAAGGGAGCTGGTAGACTTTCGCACTAAGCGTCAGACATCTCCATCGACTCGTCGCCCTCAATGTCTACCTCGCGGTAAACAAGCTCTGACCACACCCGCCAGTGGAGAAGTCCGATGTGTGCCATGCGCGTGGCCATGTCTTCCAAGCCATGCTCCTCAGCCGTGGCCTGCCGCGAGCGATCGACCTGAAGAAACTGACTGGCGCCCTGGGAGCGACCGCCCGGGTTCGAGACGCGGCTGTTGGTAGCTGCCGTGAAGAGACTCAAGCCCGACAGGCTCTTAAACTCGCGTACCTTGCCAGCCAACTCGCCGAACAGGCGTGAATGGAAGCTGTGCTGCGCGTCCAAAAATTTGTCGCTGTTGAAATCGGCAAGCGAATCTTCCAGGCGGCGTTCGATCAAAGGCAAGAGGTCCTGCGGCGCATTGACGAACCGCATGATCTGGATTGCAACATCTGGAACCAGGCTCTGCCACCGCTGCTGCGGCGTGGGCATTGATGGCGCAGTTTGCAGCAGGTCGACCAGGGTTGAATAAAGCTTGGCTGATTTTGCGCGCGAGTCGGCTGCGCTGGTGGGAGCAACTTGAGGGAACAAGCAGCCAGAGGTGCGAGGTGACGGTGTGTTGGAGAGGCACGGGCTTGACCCAGACTGCCAGCTAAGTCTTGATGACGATGTCGGTGGTGTATTGAAATCGAAATCGACAGATGATCGGTTGGAACGCACCGTCTCCTCCTCGAGTATATAGGCAGGTACCAGCGTCGGCGGCTGAGAGTTGCTCATAGATGGTGGCATCATCTGCGAAACCTGCTCCAGATCTTCATACTGCCTCATGCAAATATCAAGGCAGATGGCGTCTGCGGCGTCAGATCTCAACTTCATGATGCGATCCTCGTCAAATACAAAAGTGTCCGGGACCGTAGGGGTAGAGCTGGAGGGCAGCACCAAGTTCGAAAGACCGTAGAAGAAGGTGGCCATTTCCCCAAGGCTTTGGAGGGTATCAGAGTTGGTGGCAACACTGGAGTGTTCCCGAGCGGACCTGCTATACCAGCGCTTGGCGGCTTCCACCGGCAACTTACGCGCCTGCAGCTTCTTATAGAAAAGACGCTGTTGGAAGTTCACCGTATCCTCGATCAACATGGGTCGCAAGCATCGGATCTGATGGTTCGCCACATCGAGCTTCATCGCTTCCAGCACGCTCAGGAGGCTGCGCATTCCCTTAACGAGCTCGTTGATGTCGTTGTTGCGATTGCCATTGCTGAGCTCACGGTACATCTCATCGACCCATTCGTCCCTCATAGGAGCGCAGTGCAGCTTGAGGACCGACGACAGCCAGGACGCCAACTTCTCCAGATCGGCTACACCCCTATTGAACTGTTGGATCAGCAGCTCGACGTTTAAGCCCTCGCTCAAGTAGCGCCGGTCCCGCGACGGAACCAGTGTTTGAATTATGTCCTTTACTGCCTTGAGCAGGCGCGGCAGACACCATTGCGAATCCTCGCCGTACCTCGACAAGAAAGTCTCACGGTCCGTTACAAAAAGGGTCAGTTGCTCCTTTAAGCTAGCCCAGAATTGGTCAGCCTTTTGCTGTTTTCTCCTCCCCTTTTCACCGTCTAGATTTGGCCTAAAGTGTAGCTCCGGATCGAAGTTTATATCATGCCTGAGCTTCGGGTTGTGAATAATTTTGTTCACATCCAGCTCGCTCAGCGTGGTTTTGGTTACTGGCGGCTCCAAAGGTCCACATGGCGCTGACCTTGAAGAATCTGTTGGACCGCTTGTTTGACTTGAAGACGAGTTTCCTCTTGTTAATGGTGACTCGGATCGGGTTGAGCTGCTTGAAGGGTTGCGCGCTACTGTAGATGACAGCATGCCCTTGGGCGCGGCCGACTCGTGTCTCTCGTCCGCTCTCCGGGGAACCTGGTCGGATGTCACTGCTGAGGCAAACTCGGTATCGTCTTCGCTCGCGGTTTTCCCCCTTGCATCGACGGAGGCATCTTGGGGTGGAACGGCATCGGCATCAGATTTGGTACGAGCATGGCCCATGAACCCACTGTCCATTCCCCCAGCTCCTTGCTCAGTCATCCTGCCCATCTGTCTAAAGTGTTGCTGCTTTCTAGTGAGCGCTGAGAAGTTTCACCGGCACAGCCAGCTCAGAAGAGATGGTGGCGATGAATTATATAGCCCAAGCAAATGCTAGGCAACTTTGACTTCCTTAGCTGCAATCGATGCTGTAGCTAGCGGTGATGCAAGCAACTGAAAGCGAAATCAAGATTCTGAGCAGTTCGGTTGATGTCGAGTCGACCCAAAATCTGGCAGTCAGCCGTCTGCTTGCGGCTTGGTTCTTCAAAGACAGGGTGGATAAAGAAAGGAAGAGTTGACTAAAAGGACTGCTGTAACACAAAGCAAGGGAAGTTAGCACTATTAGAAGAAGAAAAAAGTCAAGAGCTGTGATATTTTCCAAGCGCCAAGGGAAAATGAGGCAGCAAACAGGCGTCGGGGCTCGAGTGCTACTGCAGAGGGGGTGACCAGAAGCCAAAGCTATCCCGTGAGCAATACTTGAGGTTTGCCTTTGCTCGGGTGTCTGCATATAATGCCATTGGCAAAGGTAACCCACAAGCTCCGGCCCAATGGGTTCACGCAGCCAGCGAATGATGCCGGCTGTTTACCAGCATTGTGTGCCATGTGCAAAAACAAGAAGGGATGTTGTGGTTGTATGCTTATGCGGTGTGTTGCTGTGTGCGTGCAATTCCGCATATTGAAATACATACCGTTCCGTAGTTGGCTAGATGCAGCTAGAAAACAGGGCCACCGACGGCAACGCAGCAAGCCAATGAAAGGAACCGCCAATCGGGATTGTCGTCGGTCAATCTGCTCCTGAGAGTTTTCTGCTTTTTGGCTTTTTCCCCCTTCTAGTCCCCCCCGCTACGATTCCCCCAAGGTTGTCGGAGCAAAGCAATCGAGAGCCCAGGTACAGAGTTCGAAATGTCGTTGTAGCCAGCAGCCCAGACACACAGGAAGAAATTCCTCCCCTTTTTCTTCGTGGGTGATTCCAGTAGGTTGCGGATCTCCTGAATCGGTCGGTTCGCGTCAAACGGCTGACCGGGAAAGTCGTCGGTGATCTTTGTGTGTGGACGTCGTTGTCTCTTTGAGGTCAAAGGACAAGACCAATACCAACGAATCTTGGTTCCTGGAAGGAGCGTCGAGGAAGTTGAAAAACAAAGAAAGAACTGTCCACCGAAGAGACTCTTGAGATCTAGTTCTAAATTTTGGCGACCCAGAACAATAAAGAAGAAGGAGACAAGAAAACGGAAGAGAAGAGAAGAAAAAGAGAAAAAGGAGGAAGAGAAAAAAAAAAAAAAGACAAAGCTCCGAGACCAATTAAGGGCTGTGTTAATGGCAGGGAAAAAAATGCGAGTGAGGGTCCCGGGCACAAACGACGGGCTGAAAGTGTTTATTTCTCTTTGATCGGTGAACTGTCGGAGTCCTTGGCCGCTTATTTGCTGCTCTATGCTGCTGCAACGCAAAAGAGCAAAAGCGTACGTCTTACAGCCGTCAGAAAGACTGGGAGGCCCGGGTTATGCGCCGTGCAGGCAAGCAAGTTGCGTTGATATTATGAAGAAAAAAAAGGTCGGCGGTCGGATTCCAGCAGAGAGAGGTGACAATCATAAACGGTCGAGGAAGGCGCAAGGGGGCCGCTGGATGGGAGGATGCAGGATCCGGAAAGTAGGCAACTGGTTGTATACCTAGCTAGTACCTCACCTAGGCACGTACAGGTCCAGCAGACAAATAAGAGATGAGAGAGGGAGTAAAAAAAAGGAAGAAAAAAAAGTAATAAAAAAAGAGAAATAAAAGGAGCGTGGGTTTGCCGGTAATGGGCAAGAAAACGTGTGGATTCAATCTTTTGTTCTAGAACATCAGGAGAGGGGGGAAGGGAAAGTCAGGAACGAATTCGGCGTGGACCAAAAGCGAAAGGGAAAAAAATACAAGAGACGAGATGAGACCCGAACGGAACGACTGACCTGACCCAAAGCAGTACATGCATGCATGGGAAAAGGGGATCTCCATCGACTGTGACCATGGAAGTTGGATCTCTCACTGGCCTTGGCCCTGGCTCCTCTTGACAGTCCCCAGCCGTCACGGGGGAACTTGGTCGATGGAGACAGGTGCGGTACGCGCTCTGGGTTGGGTTTCGCATGCATTGCTTTGCACTGGGCAGTCATCTTACTAGTAATTCCGCACCCTAGCCACACCCACTTTGACGACAGACACCACAAACTAGGTAGGCAGGCTAATGAGTGAGACCCCATCTCCACATCTCGAAAAAGGCACCACTACGACGTAGCCAGGCCCGCTGGCCTGGGTTGCATGGGACTGCCCATCTCACTTCATGTGTGGTCAGGGCGTGGCGTAGCGGTCGTTTTTTTTTTTTTTTTTTTTTTTTTTTGTTGCGATGCGACGTGCTCATACAAAACGAATGCGCGGCAAATTGCCTCGTCGGTTTGTCCCTGCCATGACATGCCCGCATTGAGTTGCACGCACCACCAAGCTAGCTTGCATCCCCACTCCCGACACACGCGAACGCACATTTGTTCTTTGCCTTGCAGCCCCAGCCAGTGACTATGAGTGCAAAGGCAGCAAGCAACTCTTTTTTGGGAGGTGAGCAAGGTTTGCTTGCAGGAGCAGGGCGGATTTCAGGTGGTGGCCAAAACTGGCCCATAATCCTTGGAACGCCCAGCTCTTTTCAGGCATCACCATAAAAAAAGGGACAGCAAATACATACAGTAGACACTCATACTCACAAAAACAACACAAAAGAACACATCAGAGGCGCAGCGCCTTCAAGCCTCGTATGGCTCACCATTGATGGTGCTAGCTTGATTATTCTGTTGCAATGTAAGGGGTGCCGCGAGCACCGGCCAGTGGTTTTGGTGTCTTTTTTTGTTCGAATTTCTGAGGGCGGCCGAGTTACAAACACCCAAGGCCCGGGAACCGCCCTGAAAATCCCGTCTCCACCAGCGATGCAATGGATTTTGAGGGCCCGTTTCGTGACTCTCTTCCCTTTTTCGCTCTCCCTTTTCTTTTTCCTTGCCGGGGGCGCAATGATCTTTGCTTCTGGTTTGTTTACTGTTTTAAACTACTGAATGTAGTTGTCGCCCATCACATACTACTACCTAATGCGTTCACAAAGTAATTCTGCTAAAGGCGCTTCGCAAGCGCTGATGGAATTGGGGGGGGAGTGTGGCTTATTGATACATACCAAGCATCAAATTGTTGTGGTTGGCAAAGATTCGAATGGAAGACAGCGGTCGCTGATGTTGCCGCGCATCCTGATTCTGACCGAACCCCCCGACCCCTGATACCATGAGCCGAGAAGACCGCCTCCGCTCACCTAGGGTCCCCCTAGGTACACCGCAGTGGTCAGCCGTCAATCCAGCCGCTGCAAGGGCAAGGAGCTCAAATGAATCCCAAAATGGTGGCGCCGCCGGGCCAGGGATGGTGTCTACAATAAGTGATTGGCTCCAAGTGGCTGGCGCATGGCTCGCCGCTGTACAGTACGGTAACGCTGCACATCCAAATTTTTCAACCGTGCTTTCGTTTTTGCTTATCTCTTTTTTTCTTTATGTTTATTTACCCCATTCTTCACGCAAACTTGGCGACTCTCACCGCGGCAAGCATAACAAGCTCTGACCGTCCAGATGACCCCAAGCAGTATGTAAACCTCAAGCACACTGCGGCGAGGACTCTCGGTCATATTGCCTCTATGGTTTAGGGCCAATGCAAACCGTGCAGAGGCAGTCAGTCAATTGTTTGAGGTACAGAGCTGCCACACGCGTCATGCAAAACCGATGCCCACTTTGATTTCAATTTCTCGCCATTCTCTGCAGAAAATCACTGGACGGATAGAGCAGCCGTGGCCGTGACTGGGACCTCGCTGGCCCTGGAGTCATGAGCATGTAATACCGTACAGAATAGATCATCAATGCGCCGACCCAGCCGGAAGAGCAAGCCTACTCACCCGCCGTCCCGCCCCAGCTGTAAGTGAAAAAAGATGCGGCGGCGTTTATGACTCTCAATAAAACGGCTCGACAAAACAACAAACGGAATACCCAACAACGGATAGCGAAGTCTGGTGCAAATATGTTACATGCACGACGCAGTTGGGATTTTCCCTCACCTTTGGTCACGCACGCATGAAAATGCTAGCTCTTGTTTTCCTATACGGCTCGCTTGAATTACGAGCTGATGATCGACTTAGAAAACAAAACAAAAAAAAAGCCATCACAAGTCAACTTGAGATTATGGGATCCACCTTGCCACATCTTGGCCAATATTAATTCGGAGACCACCGAGGTGAAAGTGAAAGTACCTGGGAAGCCGTGCCGTTCCATATGGGGCTTTTTTTTCAGAAGTATTCTTTTTCCTCTTGTTACATGTCAATGCCCTCGGGAGGCCCCCTATATTACGACATCCTGCTGTAAACCCAAATAATATTGCGAATTATGAGTCGGGTGGAGAGCAGGATGCTGGTTGAGGGTGATTTCAAGGTCTATTGTGTGGGTTGTAATCAATGTTGTGCCAATCATCAGCCATCTCCAGACTGCTGCTGTTGCGCTTGTGATAACAATGCTGATAACGAAAGCGCTCACAGCCGGTCCAGTGCTTTGTAGTTATTTCGAGCCATGCATGCATGGTATTTTCTCACATTAGCAAAGCCCCATTATCCAAAAAAGAGTCATGTACATATTTGAAGTTGGTTGCAGGCTTCGTGCCATAAGCTTTGTTGTTCCCATTCTCTAGGGTCCAGTTGTCAAAAATATCAAGATAAAATAGCACAAGATCCCACAATACACTAAATGTTTCGATCAGCCACTAGCAGTTATGCCCCCAAATCCCCTTGCGGAGTACATAAATCCTTCAATATAACTTTAGCGCCTCTTTTCCTGCAATCTCTGTGATACAATCTCACTGGCGATCGGTGTTAGAAAGACAACCAGGAAAAGAGAAAGAAAGAAAGAAAGAAAGAAAGAAAAAAAAAAGGCAAAGTACACCCTATACCCACCTAAGCCGGCACCCGGTCCTCTTGCCGCCCGAGCGGCGGATTTGTGTCTCCTTGTTTATTTTTTTTATTGTATTCTTTTTTTTTTTTGTTCTTTGTATTGTGCCTCCCCGCATCGCGCCCGCCCTGAAGCAAGCCGTTAGGTTAAGCGAGGCGTCAGCCAGAGGTCATGTAACACCAAATATGCACAGCCAAACGACAGCCTACCTCACAAGCTCGAGAAAAAAAAGAAGAAAAATACTCGGAGGTCCAGGTGGGAGGCGTTATGCTCCAGCAGCGAGACTAAGCCCTTGGCACGCGTAGCTCGGAATGACGGGATATAGCACCTTACAGTAGTCCGAGCTGCTGTTCAGGCTAGCCCGGCGTCAGTGCAGATAGGGTAGAGGCGCCAAGGGCAACCTTGACCTGTCTGACTTATGGATGTGTGCTATATGTGATCCCTTTTGTTTGACCGGCTCGACAAGGGCAACCTGCCACGAGGCTGCACAGATCAAGATTTGGTTTGGTTCTATTTTTTTTTTTTTTCTTGGTCGGTCATCTGCCCAAGTAAACCCAAACTTAACGATGCATATACTCACAATCTGCAATCCGGCTGGCAACATGAGACGCAACAGGAAATAGGCTGCCGAGCTGCATCTCATCAATCATGAAAAGGACCATCTAAAGCAACAATAGGGAGTAGCGTAAAGCCTCTGAGGCGCGAGGTTTTACTTGGTACGTTGAGGAATTCAAGGCTGAGAGGGACAAGAGAGTCGACATCGTGTTCTAATTACCTAAATTAGGCGAAAGGTACTGGACTAGACTAGAGCAGGAAGACTACCAGAATAGAATGATTAATGCCTATTTCCGTTTGGCTTTGACCACCCCCTTTCATTGTGACTGCACCCCAGAGTCTGCTTGGTTGTGGAACACACCACTAAGACCTATTCAGTACAAGTGTAACGGAAGGAAAAGTGGGAAATCAAACCAATTAACACACCCTCCTGGTCTCGTCCAGTCTAGCCTCCCTGGGTCTAACGATCGAATTCCTCAGATCAGAACTCCCTTTAATACCTGGCAGCTATCCGAATATTGGCTTGATTCCTAGTCGTCTCGCCTGTGCTTGGGATCGGTCAAAACGCACGGTCACTTGCATACCCTACGAGATACTTTGTTGATAGAAAAGCTTGACAATCATTATTTCATTGGAGCATCAAGCAACGTCTGAATCCCTTCACGATGATGTAATAATACACGCATATCAAGTCAAAGTAAGACATCTACGATGGTTAGATACCGGGGACAGGGCTGTAGACGATTTTACCTGGTAGTTAATGGAGGTGGCTAGGCACGAATTGATTGGTCCTCACCTTTTGAACTCTTCAACATGCATCTCTTTTTTCGGACAAGCCTTCCGCTCATTCGCTGACCGACTGGCTTACAAGCACGACACTTTGGACAACAAACCGCTAACTCGCATCGACTATTGCCTGTCAGTCCTGCTCCGCCGCTCTCCGGGTCTCACTCCGCCCAAAGGGTGTGACCCGTCATTCTCACGCGGCGCACGACACGCACACTGCAACCCATTCATCACTTGCGCCCCCTCCCCTCCCCAGTCGTAAGGATTTCCTTTTCAGCAGAATTAAACATCCCTGACCAAAACTTGATCGTGTTGAACCCCACCGTTGTCGTAATACATCTCTCTCTGTCTCTCTCTATTTCCCCCCCCCCCCAAGACGAAAGCTGACCGTCCAGTCGGGTGCGCGATCCTCTTTGGGCTTGTTTTCTCTGCTCATTCCGACGAGTCAGCTAAACGTGACAGGCCCCCCCCCTACGGATTGCAAATTTGTGACGAAATCGTTAGAGGACCTAAAAAGAACGAAAAGCAAAGAAATAAAGTGATCGATACGAAACTACCTCGTACCAGCGATGGATAGACAAAAAAAAAAGGAGAGAGAGAGACGCTCGACCGCCATCGTTTCACGTGGTCTAGTCTGTTTTTTTTTTTTTTTTTTTTTTTTTTTTTTTTG
>NC_043744.1:2057313-2068737 GCF_004337985.1 Pyricularia pennisetigena
AAAAAAAAAAAAAAAAAAAGACACGGGAAAAGAAGCATAAAGACCGACACAGCCCTCGAGTCGCGTGTTCGGCACATGTTCAGTGTCGTCTGTTTTGGATATAGATGGTTGTTGCGCCACTGCAGCGTTGCGCTGCTCGCGACGCAATGTACGGTGCGGTACCGGCGGTTCGTGGATGAATCGAAATTTGAATCACTTCTTTCATTCTTTGTCTTTTGTCGGTGTGCACTCCATGGCACATACCTCAGACAAAATTTGGAGTATATCGATGGATCGACGTTCGACTCTTGCCGCGCTGCGCCGCAAATTTTTTTTTTTTTTGTTTGCTTCCAAAGTAGACAGCAGCCAAAAGGTGTCTTCTTGGAATTCCCGATTTGGTGCAGCCCGGTGCACACAGTACGCCTGTGAAACTTGATGAGGTGGTATTAAGACAAAACCAACCAGATTATTCAGGCCTCTCCCCTCCCTCTGCTTTCCCAATTTTGGATGGCGATAAAACAAATTTACATTCTATTTTCTTTGGATCAACCATCAATCAACAAGGAAGGTATCATGCACTCGTTTCCGCGGCCATTCCGATGGTTTGTTTCAAACACGATCGCAGACATCCACCTACTCATCGCCGCCGGCAACAATGCACAAAGCGGTGGGGCTTATTATGCTGTATTGGCCAATATTGAAACCCAAGCACGACTGGTTTCTGTGATTGTATTGCATTACTGCGCAGCAATAAGTGTAATTCACATGGGGCCAAGGTAACGAACGGTCTTTTTGTGGTGGTGATTTCGGGGCGGATCCATTCAACGACTCCGTTATAGTGCCAAGACTTAAGATATACTACGTTGCTATGAATAACTGTCGCCCCGGTCAGAAGCAAGAGGATAGAGGAAAAAAGAAAGATGACAAGGGCGTCTGTTTCGTCTGATCCAGCCTGTCCGTTCTTGACTAGGTGGTTCGAAGCAAATACCCATACCGCTTCTGATTTACAGACAAGCGTCGAACCATACATCCATCTATCATTCCTTCTGGTCCAATATCTTGACCCGATCCACCAGAGCCCTGATTATGTATTTTCCATGTTTCGCCCTCCCATGCTTGCCGTGTTCTGTATTTACCTGCCTTTGCCGGTCTTGGTGCTTAAGATAATATTCTGGCCCTTTTCCTGCAGCTTTCAGGACCAGAAACACCGCCATCTGGTCTCCATGGGCCACCCAGGGGTTTGACAAATATTTCAAACCAACCCGCGATCTGCCCCCCCCAGCTGGTCCCCATGTTGTGGCAAACCGTCAATCGCCGCAATGGAGCCCGACAGACCTTGCCCTTGCCCTCAAGTTCCTCCTATTTTCTCCTGCGCTAAAAGTGACAACGTCGCATTTAACTTGGGCTTTTTTCCGTCTGTGCATGTCTTGCACGGCTTACTTGGCCGCCTGCGAGCATGAATCGCCGATGTCCACAGTAGGCAAAAGCTCTACCGCTTGCGTGTGATTATTTGGGCTTGCTCCCGCCAGAGACGTGGTGTTTACGTAGTACGCCCGCCGTATGGGCCAAATGGGGGAGGCCTTGTCCAAATCTTTGTTTCAAGGAGTTCAGCAGCACGTCATCCTCTCGGCTCTAGGTTTTCGATGTTAGCTTTGCAATATGCAGCAGTGAAATCGTCCTAGGAACTATCTTGGATTCGTACTATCTTAGATCCGTGGCTTCTGGGTGAAAGGACAGCGATGTACGTACTAATGGGAGTACGGCTGTGCAAACAACAAATCGGATGTCACGCGGTATCAGGCCATCGATGTCTCAACACACCATTAGCATTGTATCTATTGCTGTCACTGAATAGTGCTGTATCGCGAACACTGTTATATCCGAATCAATCTTCAGAGGTAGTTGAGGAATATCTCAAGACCGAGAAATAAAATCATCCCCACAAGTAGCCCCGTTGAAATAGTCCTGAATAGCCATTCTCTTACAAAAATGAAGGCGGTACACGACAATGTGTTATAAATAAAACGAGAAAAAAAAAAGGCCCGATATGAATATATGTGATTACATTAGTCATATTTAAACACATATATATGTTGGCTTATAAACCGTAACATGCACATGGCCTAAAGGACCCCAATTCCCCCTACTTGGCATGAGGCTAGTTTGAGAGACGTCAGGAACCATGCCAGTGTTCTATCATTTTCCGTCGTATCTGAGTTGGACATAAGCGTGTCAATACGAGGCCCGTTTCCAACCACGCCATCACTAGGTGTACTGTACGTCTGGTCTGCCATGAGGCCCTCCATCCAACCGAGATGTATGTGCCCTCCGCCATCAAGCTTACATTGCCCCGGTAATGGGTGATCGGAAGGCTGCAACCAGTCAAAGGTGCCTAGACCCTCAGAAACACTCGAACCGCTCTGATCACATCCTCCATAACCCTGATGGTGAGCCAATATGAAATGTCGTTGCGACCTGAAATTTTAAACCAGATGTTGAATTGTCCACCGAGCTCGCATACCTCCCCTCCGCGGCAGTATTCACTGCACCATTCGAGTAGCTCGAAGAAACCTAGGATGACGCCGAGATGGCTAGTTCGACTTCAAGGAAGCTGATCACCCCAGGGGAAAGTTCGTGATAAAGCACCCGAACCATAGAACTCCGGAACACCTGAACATCCCAAACCCAAGAAGCGCTGCATGAGAAAGCCAATCCTCTGTCGGACCGCGCTTAGTTACCGATCACCTCGAAGATCTGGTACCTTGGTATGGTGGCGTCAGCAGACAGATCATTTGCTGGGCAACATGCCGTATGTAAAGAAGGAAAGGGACAAGTCTGACCGCCATAACGAAACAACATATACTGATGTACGGGCTTAACCGTTCCCCTACTCTCGCAAACTTCCAGAATATGCCCATGAACCTGTATCCGACAGCAAGTCAGCTATTCCCGCGCAGTTTCAACATCCATATAGATATATGAGCGTAGATATAGCCTTTCCAAGCTCACCCTTCTTTTCTGTTGTCCAACAAGGCCGGGAAGATGGCGTGGACATAGGTGCTCGTGCAGATAAGGAGAAGAATCACAAGTAGAAGTGATTGAAAGTTGAAGAGGGCGGCCTGATTACGCATTTTGATCATATAGCACAAGCTTGTTAGCATACGTATCTTTCGAGATAGTGTCCCATTTACTAGAGCCAGGGGACTGACCATGGCAGGCGAGGTTGATTGAGGACTGTGGCGCGGGGTCGTGAGCCAGGCTGATGAGAAACGGTCGGATGCTCGATACAAGATCGTCTCGGTGTCTTGTCAAGGTCGGCAGAGCTCTCGGGGTGGTGGAATCTATTGTCGGCGCAAGCTGGTTCGCTTGGTGGTTGCGACTTCAACAAAGCTGTTGTCATCAAGAGCACAGGCCAGCAAGCTGTTGGGATGAACGATAGTGTAGCAGGAATTAGGTACCGGCATACTGTAAATTAGGCTAATGGTACCTCTGCGCTTCGCTGCACACTGTGGGGTTATCTGGGGTCAAGCCCCACTAAGACTTCAGCCTCCGCGTCGCGATTCTACAGCTGTGCAGTAAAAATGATTCCGACGTCATGAAAGTTTAATAACTTTGGCGAACAAATACCAGTTTACCCACGCTTTCTCTGCTCCACATACGGAGGGTGCAAAAGTATTTTGAAAGATCTTGTCGATTTACCACACGAATCACTCGCATCTCTTCAACAGGATTTCAGCGACCGACTACCAGCCTCGACGCTAACCTGCAGATTCGATTTCAAGATGGAGCCAAGAGCACGCGCCGGCAAAAATGTCGGGAAGATGAACTTTGGCAATGCCGAGTGTAAGAGCCAGCGATGACATTCAGCTCACCATGGCGATTCGAAGTGACATTTGAACACGGAGCTCACATGATATACCTTATCCACCCTACCAGTATCTTCCCTCCTCTACGGCTGCGGCGACGTGCGACAACCACTCCCCGAGACGATCAAAGTCATGGACGAGATAGCAACGGAGTTCATCCAGGGCCTCTCATTCGAGGCGACGCGCGTGGCGCAGTATTCTGGCCGCCAAAAGGTCAAGTACCAGGACTTTGAGTTCGCCTTCCGCCGCAACCCGCTGCACCTGGGCAAGGTGCAGGAGATGTTTGAGCTCAAGAAGCAGGTCACGGAGGCGCGTAAGATGCCGGGGATAGACGACGATTCGCTTCTCAAGGAGGCGAAGCAGCTCGCGGGCGAAGTCGACGCCAGCACGACTGGCCGCGGAGGCAAGAAGCGCAAGATCGCAGCTGTGCAGGAGGAGGAGGAGCTCGGAGAGGGCGACGACGACGTTCTGGACGAGCCGGAGACTGTTGGGAAGAAGCGCTAGAGGCGCCGCACGAAGTGATGTTGTGGTCGTTGGTAGCTCAGCTGCCTGGATCGGTTCCACGCAGTTCAGTTGGACACACCACCATACTTCTTTTCTCCAAGTATCCGTTCACCGTCATCATATTTCTCGATGCGGCCGGCTCTGGTTTAGGGCTTTTTGTTCGTCGGCCCGTTTCCGGTACGCTTGTTTGGCGTTGTTTTTTTTTTTTTTTTTTGTTTTTTTTTTATTCGTGTTGGGATTGCATAGCGAGGTGTTCAGGTCATGGGTCGTTATTTTCGAGCTAGTTAGCTCAGGGACCTGGGTTACGGTCATAGCATACGGGTACGGCATTTCCAGCCTCAGTCGTACGGTAATTTTTTTTTGCCAACGTATATCGTGCTTTTTGGTGGCATGTACGTGATTGGTCTTGAATGAAGCAACAACTAGGTTAGGTACATTACCGACACCATTACTGCCTTACCTAAGATATGCAAGCCAGGCCTGGCACCAGTCCAGTAGCGCCGGGATAATTCGAGTGTCTCCCTTATTCTATTGACATATGGTACAGGGAGGAAATCAAAACCTGACATCCCTTAAACCTACCGAGATAAACTCCCTACCTAAGCCAATCTCCTCACTAGGCTAACCCTTCACCCATCTGGCTTTCAATACAGTATTGCTACTTCTCCGCATACTTTAGGCTATAATATCTCCTTATCTCCCACAAGAAGCAACACGATGAGAGCTTGCATCCGCCGTTCTGCAACGGAGCAAGGAGGGAGCCGGCGCTAACAATTACTGAACCAGCCCAGGTCCGTTGCGAGATCGGCCCCCCACACACACATCACGGGTGGGGCATGGCAGGCACGGGAATCAAGCTCAGCAGGCAGGAGGTGTTGGGGCCAACCAAAAAAACTCCGTTGACCGAGCTTACCAGGCCACGCCACCCCGGAACGGAGGTAATCAAGCGAGCTAGTCTCGGGCCATTTACTGTGCATCTGACAGTATTGGACGCACAAGATAAAGGTTTGTAGGTGAATCATCGCCTTGCATTTAAGTGTGTGTGTGTGTGTGTTGTTCGCCAGACTTCGCGCGGGAAGCGTCGCCGACCAAACCCCGACCTGGCTAACATGTGAGTTTGGGGTAAGGTCTGAATTTTGGCCAAGGCATGCAATGTATGCGGAATACGGTACTATTTGCCTTCCCTCCACGAGAAGACCGTCTACTTTTCCACCCTGTGTTACCCTCTACTGTGGCGAGAAAAAAAAGAGAAAAAGTCCTTGGACATTGGTACTCCATACAAAATATTTGTTCAAGATTTCTTCTATTCGATTATATTTGCACAGCAAATGCTATCAGTGTTGGAAATCCATCCTTTCCCTGCTCATAAAGTCACCCTTTGGTTTGTGGCGAATTGTGTATTGATTGCCTTTTATTCAAATCCATATATGCTTAAATTTGAATGACCAACCAGACTCTGTGCCTACACCTTCTGTTTTGATCTTGATTCTGTCTTTGCTATCATGGCGTCTTCGGAGGATCAAACCAACGGCGCCCAGGTCAAAGCATTGTCCAACCCAATGGAGACCAGCCATAGCAGTCTGGATACACAAGATCCGAGGCTTGTAACCAGGGGCCGAAAGGTGAATTACCAAGACGAAAGAAATACAGATTCACTGGGTCAAGAGCAGCTGCGGCAGCTCTCACTCAGCCCCTTTTCCGAGTTTGTGCGACCCTCCCCTCCACGGTCCCGAAGCACCGTCTCGGGATCCAGGCCCCGACAATCTGAACGAACCACCTGGATGGCCCGGATCGGCCCTAGCTTACACAACACATGGTTAGGCCACCGGGCTGTCTTGCTGATGCTCCTGGCCCAGTTCTTTGGCAACTCGATGAACCTGTGCGCGCGGATCCTGGAGCACGAGGAGGAGGGAGCGATGCACCCAACGCAGCTGCTCTTCGTGCGGATGGCCATAACCGTCGTCTTCGCCAACTTGTACATGTGGTGGGCCAAAACGCCAGATGCCCCTTTCGGTAAGCCTGGCGTCAGGTGGCTGCTGCTGGCGCGCGGCGTGACGGGCTTCTTTGGCATCTACGGCATGTGGTACTCCATCATGTATCTGCCCCTGGCTGAGGCTACCGTCATAACGTTCCTGGTGCCGTGCGTAACCGGCTATCTATGTCACCTCGTGATCCACGAGCCTTTCACCCGGAAGGAGCAGGTTGCGTCGTTCATCGCCTTGATCGGCGTGGTGCTTATCGCCAGACCGGCTGCTCTGCTGGGGCCCGATGAGGACCCTTCGACGGCCGAAACGAGTGCGACTGGCGGGAATCTTGGGGAGGGTGATGACATCACACCAGCTCAGCGTCTGGGCGCCATCGCAGCCGCGCTGGTAGGCGTCTTGGGAACCGCAGGTGCCTTCTTGAGCATCCGGCATATCGGACCGCGTGCACACCCTCTCGTGTCGGTCAACTACTTTTCCGTCTTTTGCACGGCAGTGTGCGCCGCCGTGCTCGCCTTCGCACCGATCCTCAACATCGGGCAGCCGGACCTGCGCTTCGAGCTGCCACAAGGAGCGTGGCAGTGGTTCCTCCTGATCACGGTGTGCATCTGCGGGTTCCTGACGCAGTTCCTGCTCACTGCCAGCCTGGGCGGCGGAGAAAAGTCCAACAGGGCGACGGCCATGGTATACACGGGGATGCTGTTTGCTTCCGCGTTCGACAAGTGGGTGTTTGGGATCGAGATGGGCCTGCTGAGCGTCGTGGGCTGTGGCCTCATCATTGGGAGCGCCATGTGGGCAGCCCTGTCAAAGAAGGAGGCCATCCCGGAGACGAGCGCAGATGACGTTGAGGCTGCACTTGCGTTGGAAAGTGGTGACGCTGAGGTAGTCCATCTGCTTGATGAGGATGAAATTGACGATGATTAGGATATATGTGCGAGTCCGAGGGTCGGCTTGGATAAGTAGTAAGTGCAGCCAAAGAGAGAAACGTCAATAGACTGTGTTTTCTTATCAGCAGTGATACACTAGCAATATATATTGATATAACTTGTCCCGTTTATCTTATTCAAGTTCGCCAGAACACATATTTAGGCGTAATTGTGCACCTACGTTCGACCAGATCGATCTCAAGAAATTCGTGGGACAGAAGCAGAGACATGCACCACTTTGAACATTTCTCCTATGCTTTAGGGCCAACATTTGGTCAATCAATCCATGCCCGATCTGCTTTTGAAGGCTTACCTCCAGAACTAAGATACTTGATGTACAAAAGCAAACAAGCTCGCGCGAGAGGGGAATAAAAAAGACGTTGTTGGTAGTATGGGGAAGGAGAATGGAACCACGTGATCACGAGCTGGAGATTACGTCGCGTCCCGACTTTTTTGTGAATCGCAACGGTTCCATTGTCAAGTGAATTTTGGAGTGGGACTCCACGGGCGCGACAGCTTGAAGATCCCCAACTTCTGTAATTTGCGCCAAACAACAAGCAAGTCCACGAGAACACGACGACATTAACGACGACATATCCATCGACTAGTAATCCGTCTAAATCGCCATTCAATTGACAGATAACATAATCGTCACTTCTCACACCCCCTTCTAAACAAGGCGCCGCGTCGCCGCCAAACTTTCACGATGGTGCAAATCAGCGAAGTAAAGGGCAACAGCCGCGAGAACCGCACGGCAGCACACACCCACATCAAGGGCCTGGGATTAAGATCGGATGGCACAGCAGACAATCAGGGTTCTGGCTTTGTCGGCCAACAGACTGCGCGCGAGGTTGGTTTTATATGCCTGCAGCTCTGCTGATTCAATACCTTGAGATACCTGACTGGGGCACGGCGAGCTGACAATACCACACCACCCACGGCTAGGCATGTGGCGTCGTTGTCGACCTGATCCGATCGCACAAGATGGCAGGCAGGGCAGTCTTGCTGGCCGGCGGCCCCGGCACCGGCAAGACGGCGCTTGCGCTCGCCATCAGTCAGGAGCTGGGCACAAAGATACCTTTCTGCCCGATAGTTGGCAGTGAGATCTACTCGACCGAAGTGAAGAAGACCGAGGTGCTGATGGAGAACTTCCGCCGGGCGATTGGTCTCAAGGTCCGCGAGACGAAGGAGGTGTATGAGGGCGAGGTCACGGAGCTCACGCCTGAGGAGGCCGAGAACCCGCTAGGTGGCTACGGCAAGACTATCAGCACTCTGTTGATTGGCCTCAAGAGCGCAAAGGGTCAGAAGAAGCTGAGGCTGGACCCGAGCATATACGAGGCGATACAGAAGGAGCGCGTCACCGTTGGTGATGTCATATACATTGAGGCCAACACGGGCGCCTGCAAACGGGTGGGCAGGTCTGATGCGTACGCGACCGAGTTCGATCTCGAGGCGGAGGAGTATGTCCCCATACCGAAGGGCGAAGTGCACAAGAAGAAGGAGATTGTTCAAGATGTGACTCTGCATGACCTGGATGTCGCCAACGCGCGGCCACAGGGAGGCCAAGATATCATGTCAATGATGGGTCAACTCATGAAGCCCAAGATGACTGAGATCACTGACAAGCTGCGAGGCGAGATCAACAAGGTCGTGAGCAAGTACATCGACCAGGGTGTTGCTGAGCTTGTGCCCGGTGTCTTGTTCATTGACGAGGTTCGTTTCCCACAAGCAAATATCGATTCACTGAAAAGTGTCACTGACAACTCTTTGCCGATGTAGGCGCACATGCTCGACATTGAGTGCTTTACCTACTTAAATAGGGCACTGGAGTCGTCGATCTCGCCCATAGTCGTCCTGGCGTCAAACCGCGGCATGACCAAGATTAGGGGGACTGATGACCTTGTGGCAGCTCATGGAGTCCCACCCGACTTCCTTGCCCGTCTGCTCATCATCCCAACGATGCCCTACGATGCCGAAGAGATCAAGCGCATTGTCAAGCTCAGAGCCAACACCGAGGGCGTTGCAATCTCGGAAGCAGCCATTGAAAAGATTGCAGAGCACGGCGTCCGTATCAGCCTGCGATACTGTTTGCAGCTGCTGTATCCGTCGAGGTATGCAATTACTGCCTAATCTGAATGATGACGCATACCACTACAAAACACACATTTGTTGGAGCAGACGCTAACCAGATTCTCTGCATCCAGCATTCTTGCGCGGGTCAATGGCCGCAAGGAAATCGACGTCAAGGACGTCGCCGAGTGCGAGGAATTATTTCTCGATGCACGACGAAGCGCCTCCTTACTGGCTAGTGGAGACACCGCCAGCGGATTCATCGTATGAACAAGAGGGTCTCGACGAGGAGAGTTTTTTCTTTTTTTTTTTTTTTTGTGGGTGGGGAACAAAGCCTGTGTGTAATTAGTAGCATGATTCTATGTACCTTTGTCTGATGCATAATGGATTACTGGGTAAATTCCTGAGCAATGATTTCTAGCTTAGACGCAAATTGGAGAACAAACGGCACCAGACGGGAGGCCAATTTCCCATTGTCCAGGACGTGAGACAGGGAGAAAGGGAATAGAGTCAAACGAGACTACCGGCCCTATTTAATGATTAAAGGAGAAAAGAGACAACAAAATACCAATCTCAGAAAGGACAAATGCAAGGCCAGAAGTCAAGAAGAGAAAAGTGCCCTTGTTGAGAAACCACGCTTTGTTTAGTGACATGTTCAGTCTCAATTCTCCTATTCCGGATTGGGAAATTGTGATGGTTGGCTGTTTGCATTGTGGTACCCCAGTTGTCTCTAATCGACGGCAGCCAGTCGGAGACTTCTAACGTTCAACGGCAAAGGAAGGATTTGGCTGATCTCTTTTTGTCCACAGCAACGGAAACGTATTTATGTCAACGGCCTCGAGAATGAGTGTATTTTGGTAACGACACTGGACTGACATTGTCTTTGTTTTGTAGGCAGTGACATGCATTCCAGTCAAAAGAAAGAAAGAATCAAAAAAAAAAGGAAAGGGGGGAAACGGAAAATCTGCAGCGTACATTCCAAAGACCCATGACCACGATTGGGGGAAGGGAGGAAGTCAGGAATTGTCAGCACATAGTAGTGGCTTAGCTTGGAAACCAAATTTACAGAACTTGATTAAATTGTTATGCACATCAAGATATTACTTGTCACTTTATCTACAAAAGAGAGAAAAGGAAAGTTAATCTGAGGAGAAAGAAGCAAGGAACAAAAAAAACGACAACAAGTCCATACCAGAGACAATACCTGGCCTGGAGTAGCCTCCGGTCCTCAACAAGTCCGCGAACAGCAAACGGTCCTGTATCGGGAGACAAAGAAACATGTAAAAGGTATGGGCTTGGCAACGGCTTAAGATCATTGCATTCCCGAGACAGATGTACAGAGTATGCGGTCACTCGGTGTACACCTTTGATCTATGCCCTTTCATTCTCGGCGAGGCGAGCTATACAACGGGAGCTAGCTTATCCCAGTTCACTCATACTTGCTGAAAGCATCTATCAATGCCGTAATGTATGCAGTCCTGCTCCCTCTCCCCACCTGGACAGCTTTTGACATGACGACAAAGAAGACGGGCCCCTACTCACCCCAGGCTATTATTCACTCTATGGTTATAGAACTGATAGAGAGTAAGAAAGGCAAAGTAGACATCTTGTCAATGATCCTCTGTCTGCTGGTATAGCTATCAAGGGTTGGTATGTTTTTTTTTCTTTTTCTTTTCTTTTTGCGCGGAAAACGGACATCTCGACGACCACCAAGACAAAGACGACAATCAGAACAAGGAAAGCACCCGATCAACATGTCAGTGGTCATCTAAGAATTCTCAACTCAACCTCACTCAACTCGGAATTTTCAACTTGTGCTTCTTTTCTTGCTTTCTCTCCCATTCTCATCTCGTCTACTCTCACCATATCGATCTGTCATATTACTCAAACGCCAACGACAAAAAAAAAGTGACAGTATACCGCAGCTCCCCGCTCAAGCTGGACACAACCTTGCCGTAACCAGCCGCCTAGCATCCGCCCGCCCCTGATCTTCACCGTCTTATATTTCTGATACTCTACAGACAGGTCCTTTTCACTTGTCCGCTGTCCGTTTGCCTGAGTGGTTTCAACTGCAGGGTCATTGTCCCTCTTCCCCCA
>NC_043744.1:2068853-2102153 GCF_004337985.1 Pyricularia pennisetigena
CCCTACATACTTGGTCAAAGAATACAACAGTCATTATCACACTCCTCTCTACACCGCTCAGCACAGCTGGGCTGGCTAGAGGAAAAAAAACAAAGGAAAAAAAAGGGTGGAGAGAATTATGACAGATATCATCCGAGCCCCTTCCTCGCGCCACCTGCGCTCGCCCACTGACGCAACGCCCGGCGTTCCCACAACTCAAAATCATCCACACC
Organism: Pyricularia pennisetigena; assembly: GCF_004337985.1. Lineage (NCBI taxonomy): Eukaryota > Fungi > Ascomycota > Sordariomycetes > Magnaporthales > Pyriculariaceae > Pyricularia > Pyricularia pennisetigena. The sequence continues at coordinate 2,069,066 of NC_043744.1, forward strand.
ACGCCATGCTGACGAGGTCGGCCAGCCATCACGGCAGCAGTTCAGATCTTTACGTCTCGAACAGGCTACTGAACAACCCGGGCCAGCGCTCTGGTTCTCTGACTGCCGCCACTGCCCCGTCCTCGAGCAGCTTCCCCCCAGAGTCCGCCTCGTCATCGCCTCCTCACCATCGAAGCACGCCGGAGTCGCCCTCGCCCTCTTCGACGCTCGGGCACCCGGCAGCCTCGAGGAAACGTGGCCCGTCGACGCTGGATCTCGAGACACATACGGACGGTGGCTCCAGCGGTCGACCTCGCGTCGAACCCATCCAGATCAGGAGCCCCAAAGGCGATCATATCTGTCTGTGCACGCCGGCTCCCAAGATTCGGAGGCCTCGGAACGGTGAGTAGATTTTGTTTGTTGTCGTTGTTCTTATTCCTCTTTCGTCTACCTTGACTCCTTGATCATTGTCGTTTTCAATTCTTGAGCCCTTGTCTTGTATGATAGTACGATATTTGTTTTCATACTCATGAAGAGAAACCCCTACACAATCATTTTCTTACCAAGAAGAGAGACAATACTCTCTAGTACAATCGTGAGGACATAAAAAAAAAAAAAAAAAACTCTCCCGGACTTGATAGCTCGGAGCAACGCCGATTTTGCTGGGAAGTAGTAGCTGACAATCTTACCTTTGCAGCCTTTATTCTCTACCGAACCCACCACCAAGCCCGGATCGTGGCCGAGAACCCCAAGCTCCCCAACCCAGAAATCTCCAAGATCATCGGCTTGCAGTGGCACGACGAGCCCGAATCGGTCAAAGAGACCTGGAAGAGGCTCGCGGAAGAAGACAAGCGCAAGCACGCGCGACTTTACCCAAACTACAAGTTCCAGCCTCGTCGTGGCGGGAAGCCCGGCTCGGCGGCTAGAACATCATCGTTGAGCGAAGGCTCCGATCCGAGTCACTGTGTCAATTGCGGTGGCAGGTCCATCACCACGCCCAACACGCCTCCGCTGCCCGGATCAGTATTGACGCCCGTCGCAATGTCTCACAAGATGGCAGGCGGTCCGCACAGTAGCCAGTCTATCTACCCACCCTCTGGCCGAGCAGGCCCTGAACATGCCTACCCTAGTGGTCGGTTCATCTTTGGAGAAGAACGGGAGGTCATCTCATCGCCGTCCAAAAGACCCCGGCTTGACAGCGATGGCGCCTACTACCACCACCCGATGCAGTCCCCACCGCCGCCGCAGCATCCGCAGAGTCCATACACGTCCGGACCTGCTAGGATCCGCTACGAACAGCACGGTCGCCATCCTTCTGTCGTCCGACGGCAGAGCCAAAATTATCGCAACCCAGCCGACAGTAATGGATACCCGCCACCACCAGGACACAGTCAGTCACAACAGTACCGAGGCACCATGGCTCCCCCTCCCCCTCCCCCGCCGGCGGCGCTTCGCCCATCCCTCGGATTCGGTCCCGACCGCAGGCCGACGCCCTCGCAGCCCCAGTTTGACGAGTCGCTGCGCCTGCCACCTCTCCAGTCACGAGCAGAGCCACAGAAGCCTCAGCAGACGCAACCTTCGCTGCAGCAGAAATCGCAGCATTCGCCCGTGTCACAGCGCCACCACGCACACCAGCCATCGACCACGGCGCCCCCGCCTGCGTTGGCGACGACTGCCGCCATCAGTCAGCGCGAGATCGAGGCGCGCAGCGTCGAAGCCATGGTCATGAGCATCCCCTACGCCAACAAGCTGCAGGTTCTGGAGCGCATCAGCCCGCCCCTGGCGCCGCCTGGCCCCAGCAGTCCTGTCGTGGAGACGCGCGGGCCCATAGTGGCCATCGAGGGTTCGCACCCGGGCCTGATGGAGGCCGTGGGTATGATCCTGCAGCGCGTGCTCGAGGAGTCTCGCGAGTGTGCCGTCAAGACCTGGTCGGACGGCAAACCGCCTGCCACGACGGCGGGTGATCACGTCATGGAGGAGCAGCCGCAAGACGCCGCGAGCACTCCAGACGGCGACCGGACCCCTAGGGCGGGAGAAAAGAGAACTGCGGCAAACGCCGTCATCGAGGACAACACATCGGACACCCTGGAGGCGACAAACAGCGTAGCCGAGTCCGACGCGGAGATGAGCGACGCGCCGAGCGTCTCACGCCGCAAGTCGTCGTCGGACGAGTCCGCCGCACAGCAGCCGGGCGGCCTCAGTGCGTTCCTCCCCTACCTCGGCAAGATACAGGAGTGGCACCGCAGGTCGGACGAGATAGTCAAGTTTGTCACGACCAAGCCCGTGGGCGCGAGCGGCAGGGACAACAGGACGCCGGTGGCGCTGATCACGGGCGGCTTCAGCCTGCACATCTCGGACTGGTTCGCGTCGCGGGTGAGCATCACGGACGCCTACGCGCCCGTCGACCACTGGCAGTGGATGGCGACGCTGTGGCGCGGCATCGTGGGCCCGGACCTGGTCGTCTACGTGCGCAAGTCCAAGGCCGAAGACATCAGGGCATTTGGCGCCGTCGAGGTCAAGAGCCCGCGGCTGATCGTCGTGCGCGTCGACCCGCCGGTCGGCGAGGTTCAGCCGCGGCTTAGCGAGTCCATGAAGCGCCGGGTTGGCTTTGAGATTATGGAGTGGGTGCGAGGCGGAAGCTTCCGTCAGGGATTCTGAGCTATGGCACAATATCCAGTGGATGATGGGGTGAGATTTCCGGTTTTTGATCAAGGAGACACCAGAAAATATTGGGTATTGGGGACTTTGCGTTGGAAAATGGGTTGTATTGAAGCAACTTTGCTCTCAAATTTTGGATTTCTTGGGCTATTTTTTTTTTTTTTTTTTTTTTTTTTCCCTCCACAAAATTGATGTTTGTTTGTGCTTATTTTTCTTCTGTAATTCGTTTTTGTTCTGTCAAAATTGATAAATTTTATTTTTATTTCTATTCTTCTTTGGAGACGATGGGAAAGGGAAACGGGAGTAGCTGATAATTGTTAATTAGTTACACCTGACAGAAGATCATTAGTTTTCGGCAATTAACTTACCGACTGTAGCAATGCCAACTCGTCGAGCAAGCAAGGTACGTACGCCTTGCACCCCTGCCGACAAGGCTCGTGCACGGGTGGTCCCCTATGCTCCACTCCACCCATCCCCTTGCAGCCACTCACCCAATGACGGAACAACGCGATCGACGCGGTTGGATCGAGCTTGCTGGTTGTTTTCGATAGCGGACTGGAAAACAAACGTCCCACATACGATCGGCAACGTAAGGGCGAAAGGCACGGTGAATAGACGACACCACACCGCCCGAAACAAACCTCGAAAACGACCAATCGTCTAGGCTCTCTGATTCTATTTCGCGAACCAGTTGTCGATTCTTACGAGCCTGAAGAATAAGGGAGGGGGCAAGACCAACCTTGCAGGAGACCTCACCGACGACGCCTTGACGACCGAAATGTCAGACCACCGCACTTCTCAATCGACCTTGCCATCATGACGAATGTGCTGGCACTCGGCCAGACGGTCGAGCTTAGCGATGGCCGAACAGCCATCGTCCGCTTCATCGGCCGCACCGGTTTCGCCCAAGGTGACTGGCTAGGTGTTGAGCTCCCCGACGACTCTGGCAAGAATGACGGTAGCGTCCAGGGCGAGAGGTACTTTGAATGCGACAGCAACCATGGAATGTTTGTTCGCCCGAGCACAGTTTGTATTGTTTCCGATGCGCCTGAGCCACCACCGGAACCGGCCAAGACGGCAGCCCCAGCGGCCAAGAAGCCGGCAGGCGGCAGGACAAGTATGTTTAATGGCGGTGGAGGAATGACAGCCCGTGGCACCGGTGGTGACCCGAATCTTGCACGAAGGATGAGTATGAATGCTCCGAGTCCAAGCCCGGTACCTAAGACTTCCAGGCCGTCGAGCATTGTAAGAGTATGTGCTGCCATCTTCCTATCTTCTTGTGCCTAGACAAGACCACGACATATATCTGACGTTTCATGCTTCTCCCAGTCTCCCACAAAGTCACCGACCAAGCAATTCGCAACAGCACCTACCAGTGGAACCAGCACCCGGACAGGCACTCCTTCAAATGCCACCGGCGGCAGGGCAGTCTCAATGGGGGCCAAGGTTGCCAGGCCCGCCGCAGCCGGTGCGACGCGAACATCCATGGGGCCGCCATCACTACCAGCATCTCGGACATCCAGGCCCTCGTCAACCTCGAGTAGAGTCGCCTCTGGCACTTCGGGTGCTCCAACGAGGACCTTGAGCGGCCGCTCGTCCTTGGCGGGGGGAGCTCGCACATTGGGAACACGCCCATCGGTTGGAGCACGCGGCGGTGCAGCTTCAGGCCAAGCGCCTGGCAGGACGGCTGTGAATAAGCGGGCGAGCGAAGACTCTTCGTCATCTAAGGGAGAGCTCGAGATATTGTCACCGCAGCCCACAAGCCCCGTCAGGTCGAGAGCTGCTGCTCTGGAGAGGCTAACAGCGTCTCCTGCCGCTGCAGCTGCTGCCAAAAAGCGCCCCGCTGCTTCAGCGACCGCAACTGCATCTGCACCCGTACCTGCACCTGCAGCTAACCGGCAGACCAACACAAACGCCGCGGCGTTGACTCGAGAAATTGAGAATCTTAATTCGAAGCTGGCCATTTTGGAGAGAAAGAGGGCAGAAGACAGGGAGAAGATAAAGGAACTGGAGTTAGTTCAGGGAGAACGTGACAAGTATCATGCCATCATCCAGAAGCTTCAGGCAAAGCTTCAGCCTCAACAAGCCGAGCTTGCTGAGCTCCGAAAGCAACTAAAGGAGGCCGAGGCTAGGTTTGAATCCGTAGAGAACATGCAAATGGAGCATGACCAGGTGCTGGAGCTGGCAACGCTCGATCGAGAAATGGCCGAAGAAACTGCTGAGGTTCTCAAACAGGAGCTTTCTGACGTCAAGATGAGACTGGAAGAGCTCGAGCTTGAAGTCGAGATCCTCAGGGAGGAGAACGAGGAGTTCAATAAGGGCATATCACCGGAAGAGCGGTCCAGCGCGGGCTGGCTACAGATGGAGAGAAACAATGAACGGATGAGGGAAGCTCTCATTCGGCTGAGGGACATGTCACAACAACAAGAGAAGGAAATGCAAGACCAGATCAAAAGTCTTGAGCTAGACCTCAAGGAGGCTGGAGATGTTCAAGCGCAGCTCGAGGCCGCCAAAGAAAAGCTATCAACGTCGGAAAACGTGATTGAGGATCTCAGATCTCAGCTCGAGACAGCTTTGGGCGCCGAGGAGATGATTGAGGACCTCACGGACAGAAACATGTCGCAGGCCGAGAAGATCGAGGAGCTCAAGGCTGAGATTGAAGACCTCGAAAGCTTGAAGGAGATTGCCGACGAGCTTGAAGCAAACCATGTCCAACATGAACGCGAGCTTCAGGAGGAGATTGACTTCAAGAACGCTGTGATCGCCGAGCAGGCGCGCAGGTTTACTCAGCAAGAGGAGAACATGGAGGAGATGGAGTACACCCTCTCCCGTTTCCGAGAACTGGTCACGAGCTTGCAGACAGATCTCGAAGACATGAGAGCATCTAATGCTGTCAACGAGACGGAATCAGAGCAGCTCAACAGCAAATCTCGTGCCATGATGGACCTGAACATGAAGCTTCAGCTTTCCGCGTCCAAGGCCCAGGTCAAGACGATAGACCTGGAGCTGCGTCGCATGGAGGCGCAAGAAGCAGCACAGCATCTGGAGATTGTCAAGATGTTCCTGCCAGAAACATACGATGCCGACAAGGACTCTGTCATGGCGCTTCTAAGGTTCCGTCGCCTGGCATTCAAGGCTAATCTACTGAACGGCTTCATTCGGGAGCGCGTCAATAGGGACCCGCACCCAGGCCACGAAGACGACGTGTTTGCTGGTTGCGATGCCGTCGACAAGCTGACGTGGGTTGCGGCTATGTGCGACCGATTTGTCAATGCCATCACTCACTGCTCCCTCGAACGCTTCGCTCGCTTTGAGGGTGCCCTGTACGAGCTGGAGCCTGTAGAGAGAGCACTGAACGCCTGGATTGATGGTTTGCGCCGCGACGAACTCAAGGAGAGCCAGTGTGCATCGGAGCTGTCTCGTTCCCTTGCCTTGATGACACACCTAGGCGAGGTCCACATAGCCCCGGCTAACGAGGATTTGATGGCCTTCGCTGATGACGTGCATATGCGAACGCAGCTCGTGCAGAGTCATCTGGAGTCCGCAGCCTCGACAGTCCACGCCGTCAGGGCCATGGTGCAACGCGTCATTCCACCAGTTGGAGAGGACGACGAACTAGCTCAGCACTTTGCACGCAAGGCCGAGACTCTCATTAGCCAGACCCGCAGCACCAAGGTGGTCGCCGGCAAGACCTTGAGAGCACTGGAGGATATGCGGGCACGGTCGCTCGCTCTATCGCCCGAGACTTCGGCTGAGGCGTTTGAGCAAGCCGAGACGGCTGCTCGCGGCCTCGCCTCGCTCGCCCGGCAAATCGGACTTGACCTTCACATGCTACTCAGTCAGGAAGGACGGGAGGAGCCCTATACATACATCGAGGTCCAATCGACGGTTCACAGGACGGTGCAGGCTGTCACGGGCACGAGCGAGTCGGATCTTTTCTCCGCCTACCTGACGCAGCTACGCCTTCTCTCCACACAGATGAACGATCTTGCCAGCCAGGCAATGGACCTTGGTCAGACGCAAGAGTTTGAGAAGCCGCAAGCTCCGTGGATCGTGCGGGCCCAGGAACTCAAGGCGCAACGGACAGCCCCGGCCGACGCCGAGGAGGAGATGCGTCACCTGCGCGAAGAGTACAACGAGGCGCGTCGCCAGGTGGCTATGCGCGAGGAAGGACTCAGCACGGCACAGGTCAAGATCGAGACGCTCGAGGCCCGCATGCGCGATGCAAACACTAAGTCGTCGCGCATTGCCGAGCTTGAGGCACACCTGGAGCAGCTGAAGCAGGTCGTGGCGTCGCGCGAAGACGATCTTGTCAAGCAGGACCGCGAGGCCAAGGCGCTGGAGGCCGACCGTGACAAGTGGAAGAAGGCGGCCAGCGACGCGGCGCGCGGCGGCGCTGTGGCTGGGCAACGGGCCAACGCGGGTGCCGGTGTAGGACACGAACGAGCAGTTGCCACCGCTCGGCAGATGGACGCACTCAAGGAGGAGATTGAGGCGCTGCAGTCTGCCGTGCGCTATCTCCGCGAGGACAACAGACGGGCCAGGACGACCGAGCAGGGCATGCATGACTGGCTTGCGGAGCCGCTCAGGCGCGAGCAACCCGTATCAGAAAGGAGGAAGGCACTTGTCGCAGCCGAAGGCAAGGATGCGCTGGCGGAGTTGCTGCGCATGGCCGGCTCCGCGACAGTGTTCGACCTGTCCACACTAAAGAGCGATGCCTCGGTAGGGAAGAACCTAGGCTCGTGGCGGCCTATCAAGTCGACGCCCAGGTACCACGCGGCCAAACAAGCCGAAGACCTTGCGGTCTGGCGCAGTTGGCAGGACTCAGTCAAGGAAAAGTCACATACATTGTTGGTGCAGGAAATGGCAGCATCTTCAGCCCCTTCTGCTGCAGCCGCCCCCAAGTCGTCTGAGGCAGCCAGGGCGGCTCGAAAGGCAGCTGCGAGGCTGCAGATTCGATTGCCAGGTGCAGACGGCAAGATGATGAGTGGCGGTGGGAACGTGCAAATCGTTGGGTCGAGGGAGTGGGAAGGTCTGCAAGGTCGACTTGCGGCCGTTTGAGAAGCGATATACGGCGTTTCGGGATATAGATGATTTTGTTTTCCTGTTATTTACATGGGTATACCCCCCTTGTTACTATTGTTTGTTTATATTTTTTTTCCCCCCTGGTTCGATGGATTTTTGTGGCTTGGGCGAATTAGCCGGACCGGTTTGAGTAGACTGGGGAGGCATTGCATTACGATGCTTCTTCTGTAAACATGATCACACATCTCCTCTGATTCATCTGATAACAACACCAAGGCGGGGGTCCATCGTGACTATCTCACTTCTTTCCCTTTTTCTTTGCCTTCTTCTCCTCGCTAGGACCACTCCCACTTGAACCGGCTCCCTGACCCGCCGCAGCAGCCAACATGCTCGCCATGTCGCCGGCGCCTCCCGGCCCACCCAGGCCCTGCATATCCTTCATCATGTCCTGCAAAAAGTTCTCGGTGACGCCACCACCGGTGACGGCGGGACTGTAGTGCGGCACCAGCTCGCCGAGCTTCCAGCCCCTGGGCACGGCAGGCTTGGGCCACGGCTTGCCGGCCTCGGGCATCTGCAAGCCGGGGACGGCGACGGACCTGAGGGCGCGGCAGTTCTCGGTGGCCGGGTTCTCGCGCAGGTGCTTGGCGACCAGCAGATACAGATGGTGCTTGTTCTTGACGTGCGGGTTCCCCGACCCCTTGACCTTGACCTTGACGCGGCCCGGGTTGGCCCAGTCGCGCGGGTGCGTCTTGGTCGGCTCGAACAGCGCCTGTAGCTGCAGGTTGCCGCAGGCCTGGGCGATCTCGCGCGCCAGCGGGTTCCGCACCGCCTCGGACCGCTTCACGCGCCGGCCCTCGGCGCGCGTCCGCGTCGCGTCAAAGTAAACCGGGTACAGGCACTGAAAGTCGGCGAACTGCGAGGCGTCGCTGACATGTTGTTGTTGTTGTTGTTGTTGTTGTTGTTGTTGGGCGAGGTGATGCGGTGCTGCTGCTGGTCTGCTCGGGAGGGTCTGGGTGGCGGGTCTTTGTTGCTGCGGGTTGATGCGCTGGATGATGTCGGCGTCGTCGAACTCGTCAATGTCGGCCTCTGAGGGGTCCGAGTTGTTGTCGTCGCTGTCCGACACTTCTTCTACCCTTGGGTGTGACATTTTTGTTCTCTGATCTGTATTTATTTCCCTCTTCCCTCCCGTTTCGGTGGAGCCTTGGTGACTATGAAGGTTGATTTGTGGCGGTGTCCTCTGCCTGGCACCCTTGGGTCGTAGTGGTCTGCGCTTGTGCTCAGAGGCCTGAGTGGTGCGGAAGGTCCTGAATGAGGTAGTGGTGTTGGAGGGTGCAGTCGTCGGAGGGTGCAGTTGCTTGGAAGGGCCTCGTTGAGCAATAGTGATGTTGGGAAAAAACGTGGGGGGTGGTGTAGTGCGTCGGCGGGGCTGCAGAGCCACTAATGAGCCGCGGTTTCTTAGGCGGTAGTCCCGATCAAATCGCGAGTGGGGCTCTGATAGCGGATTGTGGGGGAAAGAGGATTCGGAGACTCACAGGCTTGAGCCTCCTTTGTCATATGAGGGTGGAGTGGAGAGTTCTTATTCCTTTTTAATAAAGCATAAAAAAATCATGTCAACGACAAGCATTCCCACTTGGTCGATTGCTTTTTGCACGCCCTTTTTACAAAGTATAAGACGCAGGTACCTAATTCAAATGTCGCATTTTGCATCTACAAAGCCTTGCATCTGCCGTGAGCAATATTGAAGGCATCGAGTCATCTAACAGTAATGACAGCCTAGTTCACTTGGTGCATTGAAAACACTCGAGTCTCATCTGAACGAACGGCTCAATTTATTTACGTACGCTTGCTTGCTAATGCATAGGGGGTATCTAGTATGTCAAAGCAGACCAAGCACTGGGCATAAATGACTTGTTTGCTTCCAAACGACCAGACAAAGCTTGAGCTTCTAGACATCATCTCATTACTCATTCATACTTGTAGCAGAGTCTGCCTCCAGCAGTATCCATCACGTCACGAATAGTGAGCGGCTCGCTGAAGCCAGGGTACTCGAGAACATGATTGATCGTGATGTTCTGGTACTCGACGTCGCCAAAGAAGTTGAAGGGGTAGGCGAACATGGTGTCGGGTCCGGAAACGTCGCTCTTGCGCTTGGGCCAGTCTGGATCGAGCAAGCCAGGTCACGATCAGCAAGCAGAAAAAAAAAAAAGAAAAGAAAAGAAAAGAGAGAATCAGAAAAAAGGCTGATGGTGAATTTAAGGAAAGGGGGGATCGTCAAGATCCGGACTCACCCATGCGCTGCCACACGTCCCAAATCCTATCAAGGCCGGCGTGGATGAAGTAGAAGAGAGGGTCACCAGGCGACGAGAAGGTATCAGCGGCCTGGAAAGCATGGATCAGTTGTTTGACGATACAAATGGGATCCGTCCCCCGCGGACAAGGGATCTGCCTGTCTTACCTCGCCAACCTGGCCTCCAATGCTCAGGTGCATACCACCATGGATTGTCATGTCCTCAACGCTGAAGCTAAAACCCTGGATCCAGCGGTTAAAGTCCCAAAAGTTGGTGTTCGCCAAGGTCTTGCTGATCACCTCGTCACTCATAGAAGTCGATGCAAGAGTCGGGCTCAAATCACGGCGAAGGCAGTGGGGCTGGGGCTCCAGGGAGTCGCCTGAAATATTTGGTCGAGCCAGGTTAGCCGCTGCTGGTGAGAATGCGGAACTTCACAGGGCTGAAGCGACCGTTGCATACCTAGACCCATGGGAACGGTGAGGTTGGCAAAGGGGCCCGTGGTGACGCAACCTGTACTGGCAGTCAGTAAAAGGGGGAATTCGCTGGAAGACGGATTCCCGTTTACGCACCTCCTCCAGTGCGGCCTGGGATTTCCGTCGGGGTCTTGATGGGGAACTCAATGGGCGAGCTCACATCCTCGATGAAAGCACCGTTGCCTCCCAAACCATAGACATCATCAAAGATGGGAGACTTGGCAAACTTCTCCATGGTGTTGTCATGCTCAATCCCTAAAGAAGGAGGATATGATTCAGGTCAGTTCGCAGCAGGTTCACATGTCACGATTGCACTGTGCTAAATTGCTCCTTACCCCAGTATCTGTATTGCGAATCCACAAAGCATGTTGGTAAGTGGATTTGGTTGAAAAGGAATCTAGGTTCATTTACCAAAGTCAAGCACTTACGGCAGGGTTCCTTTGAAACCACATAGAGACTTGAGTTCTGTCTCGTACAGGTACATCATCCACCGATGCCATCTGAAAATACAACAACACCATGACGGCCAGTCAGCAAACGTGTGGAGCATCTACCGGTACACCTACTCAATAATCGACATGACATATATAGTACTGCTTACGCCAGGAATTGGCCCTGTCGCTCAGAGGTCAGCCAGCCAGCCAGTTAGCCAGCAGATAGTAGAGGATCGATGGACGAGGGTGTGTCGTCTTGTTTCTCCTTAGAAGCGGACCCACTCACATTGAAATGCATCGCATGTCCAACCTTAATATGCATGCCCTGAAAGTCATCAAACCGGGACTTGGCTGCCGGGTAAAGGTCATTGCTCTTGCTGGGAGTAGACATTAAGCACTTGACAGCCTCAACATAGTGAAGCTTTTCGTTTTGGGACAGATCGCGCCTGCACCACGAGTTACAAGAGAATTTTGGTGGTTAGCAGCCGGTCAAAGTCAACCAGGACATACCTGAAGTTGGGTTGCGTTGAAGGACAGGGCACTAAAAAGAAAAAGCCGTGGACATGAGGGGTGTAAAGTAAGCAAGCCCACCCCAGTTCAAAGTTCAGTCACATACCATTCCCGGCGCACGACTGGTTGAACACACCGGTCGGTCTTCACCGGTCCAGGAGGGGTGGCGACAACTGGCCCGGGTCTCGCAAACAATAGCAGGCCCGAGGCCAGGATGGCAGACAAAGAACCGCGCATTGTCTCCAGAAAGCCCGTTAGTCTTTTAGGTTGGGTCGTTGAAGATTATGATAATGGACAAGAAGCCATCAACTCCAAAAAAAAGGGCAACAGGATCAAGATCACTTTATATAGTCTATGCCGCAAAGCATATCAGCAGGCTCAAGGTGGGCAATCCGGTACGGCGACACTTGTTTGCTGACATTTTTCTGCTAGGGTTGTTGGCTATTGATTTCAATTCGATAGATTGTTGCGGCAGTCCTTCCTCAAGGGGACAGCAGCCCGGGGATTTCTCGGTCCCTGCCCCTGCTCCCAATCGTTGCTGAGGTTGTATTAAGCAGCAAAAGACATGCCGCCTGCACCTGGAATAAGCGGCCACCTCTACGATGCATCGACCGCCCCGATTGGCTGCGAACCTGCTATACTGGGCTCGAGTGCTTAGGTCAGGGGGTCAATAATGTCCTTGGCAGCGGGGATGGTTGATTTCCCATCTGCAGGTTTCACAAGCGACCGACCAGGCTCATCGGTAGGAATTCATCCCAAACATTTATTCCATTCGTTCCTTGACCCATTTCATCCAAGAGAACAAACATTCTGTTGTGGTCTGATACAAAGAAATTGTTCGAGCTTGAACCAGATTGCTCTAGATCTAGTCTTGAACAGTTTAGTATCGAGATTTACTTTGATTCAGCTCTTATTTTTTGACGGATCTTCCAAGATTTACAGATTGACCTAGTGTTTTAAGTTATGTTTAAAATAATTACCTAGGTACAGATACGGGTACGGGTACAGGTACAGGTACAGGTACAGGCGACAGGCAGGGAGGTAGGTAAGAACAAGCTTTCCACCTAGAACTGCGCCAAAAAATACACCTTTACCTTTGGTGAAAATAAAGTCAGATGTTCATGACGGGATGCCACCCTCCACCTTCGGGCACTGACCTTTGATCCGTAACTTTGGAGGCGGAATCGCTGTCTGGAAGCAGGCCAATGCCTGCCAGCAAAGAGCTCGAGTCGTGATCTATCCCATCAGATCATTGGGGACCACCGGCAACAAGAACCATCTTGTGTCATGCATGGGCGGTGGCTTTGAACAAGGAAGGAACAGAGAGTATCGGCCGAAAGTGCGATACAGGAAACATTACATTACATATAGCCCAGCGCCAGGCCAGTCCCTGGACGCGCAAATGGCAATCTGGTTTTTTTTTTTTTTTTTTTTTTTTTTTTTTTTTTTTTTATATTTTGGTAAAGTCGCCCCCTCGTCCATCTTGTACTTGGCTTGCTTACATGGCTAGGGTAGTGTCTATGACAACAACTTGAACATATTTTATACACGCCTTTACTGGTGAATACATACATACTTATGCTGCTTCCATCGACAACACGGCTATTTTTTTCTGTCTTCTTAACGAAATTTCTTGTTTAGGCGAAACCCCAGAAGACATCCCGGCATCCTACACGGCCCCTTGTCACCGAGCCGGGGATCTTGCCGTTGCGGCCTTTCTTTTTTGTTGACCAGGTGTGGCCGGTGATATCCATTGGCAGGGCCCATCGGGCAATTGCCAGCACTAACGTACTGTACTGCAAGAAGTAAAGGTTGCATCCAGAAATCCAGCCTGTGCCAGTACGTTTTGCCCTTTTTCTATTCGACATGATTCCTCTTTTGCCAAGATATAACCCCGGGATCCTACCCGCAGGCATGCATGAGAACGAGTGCGGGAGGGCAACCAGGAAGAAAAGAGAAAGAAAAAAAAGAGAAGAAAAGAAAAGAAAACCCTCCGCGATCCCTGGGGTCTGTGTGCAAACCTATGTCGTTCCTCGCAAAGAACCCGCTCCTTTTATCTGATTTACCTTTTTCTCTTACTCGTGAACATACAAACAGTGGAATCCTCTCAGCCCGACTAACAAGTAGGGGGAGAAAAAACCCACCAGAGCCCATCCGCTTCTCTGCTGGAATTCTCCAGGTCATAACACAGCGTTCGTTGTAAACATGACCGTTGACACCACCTGACGATCCACCTTACGCTAGTCAAGCGCCATACGGACCCAAAACCTGGATACCACTACCTACCGTACATGGTAGTAGATCTAGGGTTTCAGAATGCCATCATATCTCGTCCCTCGAGACGACCCACAACCACCGCCGCCAACGGTCCCGTTCAAAGACTCGCCGGGCTACAGCGCCAATAAGACTTTGATCATTAATTGCGTCTTTATAGTCTTGACCACCTTCGTGGTCTCGGTGCGGCTTTTTGTGAGAGCCTTCATGACAAAGGCGCTGGGGATCGACGACCTGGTGTGCTTTCTTGCTTTTGTATGTGTCACAAAGCGCCACATTTCTTGATATGCTGGGGGACAAATCTGGGGGTCTCTTGGAGGGTTTCCTTTCTTTTTGAATCCATGCCTTTTTCTAACCTAAAAATCTCCCCCCCAAAAAACAGTGTTTCGTCATTACCCTCTCTAGCATGGAAATACATTGTAAGTCCGCGCCTCCTTTCGGCCCGTCCCGCAGAGCTTAGGCTTGGCCGTCGTGCTAACTTGGCAAATGCCTTTTCCTTAGCAATTCAATACGGCAGCGGCGCACATATTATGTATGTAACGCCGGAAGCTTTGGCGTTTTGGTTCGAGGTAAATCTTCCCCTGACATCTGAACCGAACTACATCTTTATACCCTTCTTTGTCTTCTCACACAAAGGCTAAAACCATCGTCATCGCAACAGGCCTTGGTCAACCAGACTCTCGTCTACTTTCTGGCCACGGGCTTCATGCGCCTATCCATATTGACGTTTCTTCCTCGGCTGAACAAAGATCGTATGTTGATCAATTTGCATGTTCCTGGCCTCGTACTCTCACGTCGCCCGTCGTGGAACCAAGCCACAACCACTAACATCAACTTGTCCGTGAATTTTAGTCCAAGAACGGAAGTTCAAGGTAGCTATATGGGTCACTGGCTTCATCATTGTTGCACAAACCATAGGCTGCATTGTGTACCGGCTCACCGAATGCAACCAGATCAGGTACGCTCCCGAATCTTGTCTCTTACAAGACTCCCTTTTTTTTCCCCCCTCTCTCTCTCTGTCTCCAGGCCGAATGCGTCGCATCTTGAATCGGAAACTCGTCTGACAAAACTTGTCTTCTGTGCTGTAGTGATATCTGGAAACCCCCAGATCTAACGACGGGGAGATGCGTCCCTGCTGAACAGGAAAACGCCATGATCGTCGGACACCAGTCCATAGGCCTCATCGTCGACGTCGCGCTGCTCGCCCTGCCCATATGGATCATTTATGACAAGATGCTCTTCAGCAAGAGGGCCGTACAGGTAATCTTGATCTTTAGCATTGGTATCTTTGTCGTCGTGGCGGGTATCATCCGTCTCTACATGTTAAAGACGCTCCTATTCCTGGCAGACCCGTAAGTTTTTATTTCCTCCCCTCCCGCAGTCCCCCCTCCCCCTCCCTATCCGCTAGAAGAAAATGGCCTTGCCCCAAACAAACCAATCAACTCAAATCGTACCTAAAAACGAACAAAAAAAAAAAAAAGAACCTACAACATCACGACCATCGGCGTCTGGACCGACCTCGAAGGCCACATAGGCCTATGGTGCGGCTGCTTCCCGGCCATGCAGCCGCTCCTACGCCTCCTGTCATACAAACTGAGCTTCCGCTCCAAGCTGAGGAGTTACCTCCCTCACAGAGACGGACACGACGGCAAGAACCCGGCCGGCAGCGGCGCACTCAACAACACCATCGGCAGCGGCGGCGGCGGCTGGTCCTCGGGCGCCAGCCGTGGCAAGAAGACGGCCTACGTCGACAGCAGCCGCGGCGCCGATGCGGATAACTATAGTGAGCAGGGCATCGCCGGCGGCCCGGACCTGCAGCTGAACAAGGTGCGACAGGCCGGCGACCACGGAATCAGAAAAACCACCGACGTCGAGGTCTCGATCGACGAGTGCGGTTCTCCGAGTCGGTTTGCCGAGATCCATGGATGGTGAAACCAAAGAGACCTGACCTTTTGCGCATTTCTTGGCGAGGAAATGGCGCTCCAATTTGGGAAGACAAAAGAGAAAGGTAAATATAATAACAAAATAAAACAGAGAAAAGATCTAGTCAAAACGGGATAATTTGTATTTTTTACTTCCCTGTTTTTATTCTGTCGCCAGTGGACTCTGGAGATAAATATTGAATCAGGAACTGGTCAAGGGTGTCAAGCGGAGAAATGTATTTTATGTTGCTTTTTTTCTTCTTCTTCTTTTCACCAATGATACCCGAGATGTACCACACCTCATCGGTGGTTAATATGATCTCACTTTACACAATCCATCTTGGGACACTTTTGCGGTTGGAGTAGTGCTGATTTCCAAAACATAGGTTTCCAGGGACTGATCAATGCTAGATGGTTGGGTCCCCGGACTACAAGAATTCTTTACTTTGACATAAGCTTTTTGGTGCTGTAAGTATATACGCACATTGAACTGGTCTGAGAACAGTCCGACGGTAGGTGAGCATGGCTCCCTTGTTCCAGCTAGGCCCTCTTATCGACGTAAAAACTAGGTGATCCTTTCAAAAAAAAAAAAGACACTGGCGGAATATGATTCATCCAGACCATCACAAATAAATATGTAAAGCTGCCTTTAACGAGGCTCAATCAACGAGGTTCAAATCCCGAGACACTGTGACGGTTGATTGGTTTCAAAAATTATTCGGCTAATTATAAGTCTCGCCATTCCTGTAAGTTGACTTGTATTTGGTGCCGGCGGGATGCTCGTCCGGACGAAACTTGCAGTACGGATGCGTACACTGACCATTAACAGTGCTTGGGCACTAGCAGGTTTACATGAATCGTTAGCCTCAACTTGTGACGTAAGCACAGCAGCGAACATGGCCAGGGATGGTACAGAAGTTGATGGTCGCCGAAGATAAGATAGATAGAATAAAACCTCTAAAACATCATGACAGGACGCAGGCTTACATGGTGACCGTAGATGCAGTCGGCAATATCGCAATCCTGCCCATTGGTACAAGGGTTTAACCGGGCAAGGAAGGAGATGGCAACCTTCTCCTCTGCGTTGGGCTTGTAATTATGTTCAAACCCGCACGTATCCTTCTTGGCGCATGGCCCACGAAGATAATGATTGTTGCAAAGCTTGCTGCTGCCAGTTCTCTTCTTGATATTATCCAGAACAGATTGGTTCACCTTCAGTGGCGAGTCGAGGCCACGGGCACCCGGGTTCCAAGGCGGCTGCTTGGCCGTTTTGGGAACGTTTGTCTGCTTTGGTGCCAAAGGCAGCTTGAGAGTAGGGGGAGGGCTCACGGGCGGGGCGGAAGTAACGCCCGCGTACGATATTGCCGCCGGTGCATTCTCAGTTGAACCAACTGTGGCAATGCCCGATGGCGGGCCGGACGTGGCCACTTTGCCGATTTTGTCAGATCGAAAAAGGCTGTTGGTATAGTTGATTTTGTTGACCATGGTCTTTGACAGTTCCCTAGTCATGGGTACTCCTTCTATGACTGTAACCAAATCTTTGGTATTATCGTCCAAAACATCATCAAAGAATTGGGCATAGCTTGGATCATGCGAAACACCGAGCAAGACGTGTCTGCAGTTGAGATTTCCCATATGCCAGTTGGCAGCCTCTGCCGGGGAGGAGAGTATCAAACCGAGCGTTAGTGGGAGACGGAAGACGACATGCAGCCCAGCATCAAGCACCAAATCGTTTACTTGCCTTTGATCTTGGAGCTATGGTTGGACGCCCCAGTGCCAATGTCGACAAAATCAAAAGAGGAGATGTATTGGGAAAATCCGATAAAGAAGTCCCGGAGATCATTCTCGTTTTGTATGGAACCCTCCGCCTTCAATGCCTTAGCAAGAGATGCGAGGTTGGCAACTATCTTGACCATGACTTGAATTTCGTTGGCATGGTCTCCGCACTGCTCGAGGACGAGCATGCGGAATGTGGTCGCGGCCCTCCTGCCACCCTCAATACCTTGTCGTAGGAACTCGGGCTTAAACTGAGGAGGACGTTAGATGGGCAAACGATCAGGAGTGCAAGAGTCTCTGCGTAGAAGCACTTACGACGAGGCCGTCCCCATCTATCAGTGCAATAACGTATTGATTTTGTTTCTGTGTTGTTTTCAGCAAACGGCGTCCACACTAGAGACCGAGGTTTCCAGGAAATCCCTCACCCTGTAAAGCTCTGCTCCCTGTGAATAGTAGGCCGCCCGGCCCTCGGCATCCTGTAATTGTATCTGGAGTTCTCGTTGGGCCGCGCGGGCTTCGTTGAGGTCCAACTTGGTCTCGTCAACTTCGTTTTGCAGGCGTTTATTCTCGGTACGAAGCTTATCTTCGACTTCCTTTGCATAAACCAATAGATCCTGCCAGTGGGTATGAGAAGGGGTTAGCACATGGTATGCAAAAGTGCCAAAGCTGCGAGGCATGCGGCGCGGCCAGCACAATACAAGAACAGATGGAAGGCCATCCTAAAGATGAGCAACAAGTGGAAAGTAAGAGGAGGGGACAAGCTCACCTTGATCAGACTTTCAGAGCTATCCCTGGCTATCTGCAGGGTTTGAAAGCGATGAATAAACCCCAAAAAGCTCCCGCTGACCAAAGTGCTGCCAACGGAGCTTCCGCCCACCGTATTACTTCCAATGCCCATGATGAATTGATCGGGCTGCTGTTGTTGCGGCGGCGAACGTTCCCGGCCGAGAAGGCTAAACTGTCCGTTCATAGCGAGATGGGACCGTGGGCTCTGTTGGAGCGGGCGGCTGGAGACCTGGGTGAAACTACGTGTGTCCTCTGCCTAGTGAGTAAACGCTTTCGCGATGGCGACCAGAGGATTTCGATGTCTTTTGCACAAGGTCGCTCCCGTTTGTGGGAACAGATAAGGCTTGACGGGCGTTTGTTTTGTCTGCTTGTTTGATTGTAATGGCCACCTAGCAAGGCAAGGCAGATAGGTAAAGTGGTCCTAAAAGACGGTAACAAAGGGCTTTGTTTCGGCTAGCTGCAGTTGCACATTGACATGCGCCAGTCCAGACCCTTCTTTGTTTTTTCAGTCCACAATCGTACCTATGAGAGAAGGAAACGGGCGTTTCCTGTTTGGCGGCAGTTTCCTCAGCTCCAAGAGCAAACAGGCGCAAGGAGAACGTGAGCCTGGTGAACCCTGTATCTTAACTGTACACTTCGTCAAGCGATGCAAATTTGATAATAAAAGCCAGACGAAAGAGACGAGTATCTGATGGGCGGACATGAATCCTTTTTTTGCTTGGTTATTCATGTGCAATTAATTAAACTAAGCCGGCGCTTATGTTCTGCCTGCAAGACGCTGGTTGGCCTTGGGTGGTGCAGCGCATTGGCAGTGCGGTGCGGTGCAGTGCAGTGCCTTCCACTTGATTGCTTTCACGCGCAAAGTGGCGCGGTGCGACGGCATTCGAGTAGAACCTGACGCGCTTCGTCATAGGTTGGATCCACTACAGCACCTCAAAGTGTGTGGGGAAATATGTATAGCTATGCGGACAGTGCATATTAGTACGGTAGTCCGTATCCGGAAGGGCTAGTTGTAGTGGAAGGACAGGTACCCGACTTTGTAACCAAGCACTCATCGATCAAACCACACTCATATCTAGCTCCAGTCCTCAAGTCATTACTGCAAANNAAAAAAAAAAGACAAGGTTGTAGGTGCACTTGTTCATAATACGAGACGAGCTGTTACAAGGCTTATAACTAGACACAGCGAGTGACACGCAAGGAGATCAAAAGTTAAGAAACGAAAATCTGTGTGAAGTCCTACGCTGGAAACCCTCTTCAAGATCACATCATGCTCGGCTTAGTAACATACTGGGAACATACAGCCACGCAGACCGGCAAATACGTAGGCGAGCATCCGGTCTCAAGCAAGAATTTGTGGGATGACTTTACAAACTAAAGTACTTTGCCGACGTCGAGATCCCAACGCTGAAACCTCCCCAGGGTTTCGAACCGGTGAAATTTACATACAGTACCTGCTAGGCAAGCCGAGGCAACGAGAGCATGAAAAGCAGGGCAATGAATCTAGATGGCAAAGATGTGTTGAGATCAATCCCGACAGGTTCTTACATGCGTAGGGGCTGCTAAATATCAAGCTATTCACAGAACTTGGTTTCTTCTTCGTGACACCGCACCAGGCGATGAACACAATGAAAAAAAAAAAGTAGGTTATCAAAAATTGCGCCAGGGTTGGCCCCGAAGGACAAACCAGAACGGTCGACGCCACGGTGTGCAATGCAGGTCTCCCGTTCTCCGGCTCCGTCTTCTTGATCACGGAACTCGGCCAACAAGGTAAGTATGAGGAAAGAAAGAGGGAGAGAAAGAATTAAAGAATGTCGGAGGAGGGACCAGGTATAAATAGGCAAAAATTCGCGGCTACTTGTTATCGATATGAACATCGCGCATCAACCAGCGTGTGGCTCATGCTTTGATTGGTGAAGCGACACAGGGCGGTCAGAATTTAACTTCCAAATGCTGCTTCTGGTCTGAGGGTTCGCTTAGGTAATCACCCACATTCAAAAGTCCCCATCAACCAAAAATTCACAATTTTTTCGCAAAACGGTCGACGAGATTTCCTTGTCTTTTCATTCCTTTCGACGCCAACCGCCCAGCCAGATTCTAACCCCCTCAGCTAAACAGCAACAGCCGTCAAGATGGTCAAGGTTACCAACAAGAGTATGTTTTTTTTTGTGTCTTTCTTTCCCGGAAACGATTGTTTACCGTTTAATCAGAGCCCGGCTAACAACTGGCTATCAACAGCCCTCCACTCCTCGAGGCGCAAGTCTCGCAAGGCTCACTTCGGTGCGCCTTCGAGCGTCCGCCGCAACATCATGAGCGCTCCCCTGAGCAAGGAGCTCCGTGAGAAGTACAACGTACGTAGCAAGGCTATACCTACAACACATCTATCGTGGCCTAGCTGACCCTACTCTCCCCAAAAACAGGTCCGCAGCATCCCCATCCGCAAGGACGACGAGGTCCAAATTGTCCGCGGCAGCAACAAGGACAAGGAGGGCAAGGTCACATCAGTCTACCGTCTCAAGTACGTGATCCACGTCGAGCGTGTCACCCGCGAGAAGACCACTGGCGCCTCGGTTCCCCTGGGCATCCACCCCAGCAACGTCGTCATCACCAAGCTTAAGCTCGACAAGGACCGTGAGGACATCCTGGCCCGCATCAAGGCCGGCCGTGTCACCTCGGGCAAGGCCAAGTCCAGCGAGTAAGCCTCGTGTAGGCTGAATTCAACCTCGTTATGCGGCAATCAGACATGAAACAAAACGAGAGACGACGCAAAAAAAAAAAAAAAATACAAAAAATTTCAAATTTCAAAAACGGCGAAATCGGCTTATTGGCCTCGGAGTTCTCACTACCCTCGATGATACCTGCATTCGGCCTTGGCAACCTGACAGTTTCAGGTTCGGGTCCTGGCGTCCTCAGTCTCTGGTTTACGACTCCCAACCGGCGTTGGGGGAGTCCACATTTGGTTTCTTTGGTTTTCGGTTTCGGCAATCAGGCATGGGAAAAATCGCACAACAGGGAAGTGCGGGTATCGACGTTTTCTAGAACAGGACATCAACAAGAATCGAGTCAACATTTGTTGCTCAATGGCCATTTCACATCAAAAAGCTGCTCGTCACGCTTGTGAATTGTTCCATGGGAGGTGCTCCCGAAGTCTCCTTATGGGTTATGCCCTTGGGCACCCCCTGTCCTAGCTGGGCTGTATGCCCTTGCTCGCCACTCATGCTTACCTTGACTAACATCCAGTACTGTCGCATGCCACTTATCATGAAAGGAACCCAGTAGTGGGAGCATCGAGGCAACAGAGTTCCTCTACTGCTCCTGGACAAGCTTGTGAAGCCTACTTGGCACAGTTTACCAACTTGTCCAGTGTAAGTATCGGCTGCAATGTTGATGTTGATGTTGATATGCTCTTGTGATATTTTGACCGCTAGGATATCTCCGCGTTAATCACTTAGATCCATGGTTTTCGAGGTATACGACTAGCGAATAGTAAAACAGTGCAGTTCAAATTAGTTATCAGTTCTGCGCTCTCGCCTGCAGACTTTCGCTTGAGATTGTTCCATGACAGCGGAGGTTTGATGGTGAGGAACAAGTCTTTGGAGCGAAAATCTGAACATAATCAAAAGAAACGCTATTTCGTTACGGCATGGATCTGCCCGTACTTTCTCCAACTGAAGCTTGTTTGGTTGTACATTTGCATTTGCAACGAGGTTCACAATGGATTGTCTAGTTCCGTAGCTACGTTTGCCGTGGTTTACTGACAGCAGTCAGTTTTTTGTTTGCAACCGGCTTGTCGATTAAACAGCTGTGGCAGTCTGCTCAGACCAACGGTAGGTCATGTATGCATTGTTAAACACGACGACGTGTATTAATTGCTAGCTCCAGAAGTGATTCTGATTCTGTGTTGGGCTATGGCTAATGGAAGAACCGACAGTATTGATCCCACCGTCAATGACTTTGCCTCTGGCCACCCAAAGGCAGCGTAGCTGAGATAGTGCCCCAATGACCCTGTACCGATAATATACGTTCGTTGTTGCCATCAAATAGATTCTCGATCTTTGATAAAGAAGAGACAAACAAAGAAAACCGAGATGTCAGCCTGTCACAGGGGTACCTCCGCAAACATAACACATAGTCACAAGAGTAACGAGATACATGTAATAGATGGGCTCTGTGGGGTAATTGTGACAAATAAATGCAGCAGTGCTAGAAAAGTTCATGCTTGGCTTATCTCATACAACGCCACCCGTCCCGGAGTGAGCATTATTAGCGCAAGGTCAAAGAGAAGTGTTCGATCCCAAAAGGGGACCTGACCATGGGGCATAAAGGGATGATGGTGAAATTGGCCATAACTCTTGTTAGTATACTTATGCAAAGACCAGCTCGTTCTTGTCTTGGAGAATGGTGTTGGTATTGGTAGATCATGAGACTACTAATCCTCTGGCATCCTGCCATTCATAGGAAGAGATCCCGCTGCGCGCTGCCTGTTCTCGGCGGAAACAATTCTACGGAACTGTTCTTCGAGTGACGCATGGCTCACTGGAGGGTGGTTTTCACCGACGTGCCTCTCGATAGCAGCATTGATTAGGCTTTCGTTCCGGTCCGAATCATTTGGTGGCATCGAAGACGGAGGCGAACCGTTGTGTTGCTGAACAACCTGTCCTATGTTTGGTGGAGCCATAGAGAACGTCGAGTAACTGTAAGGCGGCACATAGCCTTGTGCGTGAGTCGAAGTGACCGCTCCCGGGAGTGCCTCATTGCTTTGGTTGCCCCCATGCTTGAGCATTGATTGAAGCAGACGGACACTAAATAAAAAAGTGGCGAAATGTTAGCATTCTACACAAAACGTTTAAAACAAGTTGCCCTTATGTAGAAAGGCGCACCCAGAACTGTCCAATGAACGCTTTTCAGGCGTCTCGTTTGACTTGTCGTTTGACGACGAGCTCTGCGCAGCCCGAGGATCAACCTCAGTCGTCTCCGAAGGCACTTTCATGAAAGGCTGTGATAGACTGGCAATCCTTGCTGAGATTGGACTCTCTTGCAACTGCGCCTGGTGCGCCTTTTCGTCAGGGGTCGACGGCTGAAATGGATCGCGGGATGAATTTGGCTTATTGTATGATTTGGCTGATTCGGTCGAAACTGAGCCCCCACAGCGGCTTGCACCCGAGGGAGCTGCCACAGGTGTTGTCTCCTGCGACCCTTTCACAATTAATGGCTTGTAGAAGTTGCGTCCGTCGTATTTAGGGAGCCCTCGGCGGACCTCCTCAGGGGCTTTGCCAAGGTACAGGTAGCGAGCCCGGAGCTCATCATCAGTCAGCTCCCGCGGGTATCGGTAGTCTGTGGCGTTGGCTGTTCGAGCGTCGACCCCAGGAGGCAATGTTCCAATGAGATATGGGAGTTCGTAGCGTGTCTTTTCTTGCGTTGACGATCCCGACGCTTCAGCACCAGGTCTCTGTATGGGTGCTTTGCCCCTTGACACCTTTCCCTTGGGTTCAGCAGGTGCGCTGCTTATGCCCTCAAATTTATCCCAGGCCTTCGATCCAATGAGCAACAGGCGTTGTCGGGCCTCCTCGGTGAGACCGCTGGGTGGCATAGGCTCGCTAGAATGCGGACGGGGTTGTTCTGTGCAAGAACTAGAGCGAGGTTGGAATGGAGGCGCCAGAGCAGCACCACTGGGCAAACAGGGGCGCATTTGCATTTCATTGAGCCTGAGGTGTTCCTTTTCATCATCGAAATCAAACAAGGACGAGGCCTTGTTGCTGCTGCTACTGTTCAGTGCCGATCTGGCTCGGGTTGAATCTTTCTTGCGCAGCGCACCGGTCCGTCTTGCATTCTCCAGTGCTGCGGTGACCCTCTGCTGGTCAGGAAGACATGTGGTCACTGAAGAAGGATGCTCGGTCAGAGATCCAAAGTCGGCGGGAGCTGTCGTTTCAGTGCTGTCGGTGCTCTGCTCGCGACTTGGATAATGTTCGGCCTCGAAAACGAGTTGCTTCTGGCAAAGATCGTCAAAGCGCTTGATCTCGGCCCTGAGCATCTTGATTGTCTTGTCCATCTCCTTCTCGTCGACCTGATGCTTGTTGAAATGAAGTTGATCCTCATGGTATTTGAGAGTCCCGCGAAGTGTCTCGATTTGTTTCTTGCTGATATCACTTGGCCTAATAGATGAGATGGGTGGCGCAGCGGGAGGCTGGAAGCTGCTAGGGCCGGCGGCCTGCGGCTGCTGCAGCAATTGCTGGTGCTGCTGGTGGGCCGGAGCAGCTGTGCCAGGCGTCATTCTGTGCACAATACTAGGTGCTCCTGTAAAGCTCATTCCTGGAAAGACAGGACTCACAGGGATGCCAGTGGGGACCATTCCCGGAGTGATAGGACTAAATCCGGGAGTCATGATACCTCCGGACATGAAGGGCATTGCAACAGGCTGCGTCAAAGCACCACCAGGCACTGGGAAGAACATCTGGCCATTGAGCAAATATGGTTTGGTAAGATCAAGCTGCTCAATCGGGGAGATGTTTGGATCCTTGGTGTCCGTTTGCCGGCCGCTCACATTGCTGTTGGAACTCTTATCCTTGGATCCATCCGCTACTGCTGTGGCTGGAAGTTGGACACCCGGCTGAAACGCGCCACCTTTGACAGGAGGTACATGTGGCAACTGAAAGGAACCGAAGGGAAAGTTGATGCCCATCATTGGCATAGGCATCGACACAAATTGCATAGGCCCGGGAGTAGACGAAGCAAAGGAGCCAGGAGGCAAGTTCGCCAATATGGGCGGGAACATGGGGACTTGAGCCGTATTGGGTGGCTTGTGACCTGAGGGCGCGTCTGCCTCGCCCAGCGATGGTTTGATGTGCGACTGAGCTGGGCTACCATCAATGACAGACGGTTCCTGAGTAGATTTGGCCTTGGGCCTTTTGATTGTGGGCGAAGGAGGGCCTCTTGTGTTGGGGACTATGCGGCCGCCAGCTGTGACTCGCACATGGGTTGGAGACGCAACAGACTTGTAGAAGCGTCTGAATCCCTCGCTGTGCTGAGTAGATGGCCCAACAGGCACTCCAGCAGGCTGAGTCTGGACTGGCTCTGAAGTTGCGGCAGACTCGGGTTCATCCCGCTCACGCAGCTTCCAAGAGCCATTAGCCTGCGGAAACTGGCGGTCGCGCTGGCCCTTGTACAAAAGCTCATCAGACTCTGTGGAGGAGTCATCTTTGTTGGTACGACGAAGCGTATTCGTTGCAGGCACGCTGGCCGTGTTGACTGATCGCTCTTTGGGCATGGTAATGATTTGCGCTGGGAATTTATACGTCAGCATTTTAATATCTAGTAAATGGCTTATCGTGTCTTCCAAGAGAGTGAGAGAGAGAGAGAGAGAAAAAAAAAAAAAAAAAAAGCCTACACAGGTCAGGCCGAGCCCGTGCTATGGCCTGGATCTTGCCGCTGACCCTGCTTCCACGAAGAGCAAGAAGCTGTTCGGTCGTGTAGCACCGAGACGGCATGCTGAAGTCAAGGTAGGCAAAGAGAACGCGTGTGCGGTGATTGCGACCGCAGTGCCAGCGAAAGACAGTCGGGTACGAAGAGCCCTGGGATAGTTGTGCAGGAAGTGAGAGAAGTATGAACGAGAGGATTGGGTGAAGCTGTATGAACTCGTCCTTTTCGTTAGCAATTCCCTGCACTTCAAGCTGCGAGAGAAGAAACCTTGGGATTCCTGAGCGTCTTATAGCACCAAGGCAAAGGTCTTGGCCACTGGGCTTGACATCAACCCTAATGCATCGTTTTCCGAAATGAGCGTCACAAAAATAGAATTTGAACGCAACATGTATGGGGGCTGTGATGTCAACATCATCTCTCTGCATCTCCAACAGTTGTGGAAGAAGTCTCCTGCCTTTCCTCTTGCAAAGAAGCGACATGGTACCGCCCAAGTAGATGTTCCCCCACGAGTAGTGAAGCTGTTGGGTTAAAATGTACAATCAAGACGTTTCGAGCATGAAAACACGGATCCAAGGGTTTGGAGTGTTTGTTGCAGATTAATCTGAGAGCAAGCTGATCTGTGTCAAGCATGACGGAAGCCGAAAAGGTAAAATGGGGATTTGCAAATTTTAGGAGTCGAGGGAAATATGCTGGGAACCAGATCAAGAACTCTTACCACCAAAATTGAACCAAAACCTTCACCGAACTGGCAGACAGTCGTAGCCGAGAGCCAAACGATCAGTGTACAGAGTATTATCGGCGAGATGCCGTTCCAAAGACCAAGAGAGGAAGAAAAGAAGAAGAAGAAGAAGAAGAAGAAGAGAAGATGAACTGGAATGCCAAAGCAACCAGCGAAGAATATAAGCACAAGTTGCTAACCAGCCCTTGGAAAAGATGGAAAAGCAGTTGTCGACAATGCTGGTGGTGTCTTCAGAGATGAAGAGAATGACCGCGTCCACAAAAAGGACCAACCGGTTCTAGTAGAATTAACTGACTAGAGCTGGTGGCCGTAAGGCAGGAGCATCTCACGGCTGTCCGGCCACTCTGTTCCGGTGCACCCACCTCGACGCCGATGGTCTACTTTACCTGCCTCAGGTTTCTTGGGTAGTGAGTTTCGGCCGTTGCAATTATTCAGAGCTAAGGTCAGGGTGTATCAAGGGTGCCTTAAGGGGTAGATAAGGTAGGTGCAAATATGGACTACGCTGGAAGTGACGTGCGAGAAAACAACACGAGCACGAGTTCCAAGGCCAGGAGGAAGGTGGGGGCATAATTTTTTGATGAGCCTAAGGACTGACTTCAAGAATCTTAGCCATTGTAGGTCGGCAGCAAGGCGTTTGTCAGGATGGAACGGCCGGCAGAGATTGCTTGTGAGATCGTTTGGGGCAGGTACTGTCCAGTCACAAGTGCCTTTTCTTGCCCAAACAGCTTCTCAACATTTTAGCGACAAACCTTGACGTACTGTTTAACCGAATAAAAAAAAGCCTTGGTAGCCTGAGATCTTGGACTTGTGATTGCACGATTGTAGGCAGCATGAGGGCAGGTCGCAGGAGATCCAGACTGCCGCTATAGCAACATAAAACTGTACTTGCATACCTGATGAGTGCGGTAATTGAAATTCGCCAAGACGAACATGTCGTCTAATCGTTACGGTCTTGGTTGAAATCGACGATCGAATTTCATGAATACTGTGAAATGCCTATGGTAGGTACGTACCTAGGCAGCGAACAAACAAAACATCGTCGTAACCATTACTGTAGTGCCTAATTTCTGGCAGTGGAGTTAAGGAACATCGACAGCAAGCCTTTGACCACCTGCTACAGCGAGAATATCACGTGGTGCTTCTACCGGCAAGTATCATTTTAGGCCGGAATTAGTTTTAGCGACCATATCAGTTAGTTAATATTGACATTGGCTGCAATTGTGAAACAAATACATCATGCGATGCCAAAATTCCATTGATATTGAACATGTCGAAAAGTACACCAATAACTAATGAGCTGTTGAAGAAGCTCCAGGTCTTAGATATGACCAACCGGTTCAACCCAAATTGGAGCCCAAAGGATTCATAGCTGGTGCTCTCGTCCCACCATATGTTCATCAATCACCCTCTTGTTTAGTCTCAGTGCCTATCCCCGCTACGACCCAAAGAACGCTCTCTAGATATGTTCAAATTACTGGATCTCCCTCTGGAACTTGTCCACGCGGTTTTGGTCGCCGTAGCCAGGTCTCGCAGTGTCTCTCGTACACTGCACATCAGGCTCGTCTCTCGTTTCTTCGCATCAGCCATGACCGATGCTTTATTTGCTTCTGGCAAACTCGGCCTTGACGGACCTGATTCCTGCCTTTTCGGCACCCACATCGACGAGGCTCCGGGATTGGAATTATGGTCTCGCTACATGATCTATATTGGTTTCTCGCGCAATCGGCCGGATCTATGGAAGCTGAAAACCCTCCATCGGGTCGTCGAGGCCATCGTGCACCATCCTAAATCACGGTTCGCGCAGACTCGGCAAGGGAAAGAATTCATGAAACCCAAGAGCCAAGTTAGAGACTGCTTCACTCTGCTCTGTCGCCTGCCATCCAACACCCGTCAGCGTGGACTCTTTAGCAACTATAAAGATGCTAACGGCTGGAACAAACCAGGTGTCTTGATGAGCCCTAAGGCCGATTTTCGCTCCAGCCTGATCGCCGGCGCGGCCCATTTAGACGAATTGGATGTTGTACAAGATCTGGTAGAAAGCCTCGACTGTGACTTGCACGATGCCACTGCGACTGCCATATCCGACGCCGCCTCCACAGGCAACCTAAGCATCGTGTTGTTCCTCCTATCGGGTAAAAATGGCCCCGAAAGCTACGCCAGGGATATGAAGCTGGTCATTCTGGGAGCTGCCTGGGGTAACCAGCCCGAAATCATCAAGTGGGCTCTGTCTCAACTACCACGGCCGGTCTCGCCGCTGGAAGAAAGGCACCACTTCAACCGGATGCACCGTATTCTTCTAGACGCAATGAGCCTAACCACTTGTCTTGAGTGCTTCCGACGCTGTTACGAATACCAGCCTATCGTGCACGTTAGCCCCGGATGTTGCCACCCCCTTTCGAGAGGCAACAACATCATGGCCAAGGCGGCGGGGCGTGGCGATCTCGACATGTGTGCTTACATGATGGCCTCATGTCGTCGCAGTCCCAATGGCCTGATCAAAGGCGAAAAAGATCCCCAGGTATTCCAAAAGTATTTTCGATCACCTTTGCGGCACGCTGCCCAAGCAGGGAGGAGCGACGTCGTAGAATTCCTCCTCTACTCTGGTGCCGATTCTGTCCAGCCAAGCAGGTTATTCATCTCCGGAGATCTGCTTTCCTCGGAAGAACCCCAGTCTGTCTTCAACGCTGCCGTCCAGGGTGGCTCAGTGCGCTGCCTTGAGTTGATCGTGGAAGCATACAACAAAAAGACGAGCCAGCTCAAACCAGGCCTGCTTGCTCAATTCTGGACGGGTGAGCTCAGCGAGGGCTTTATGCTTGCCGTAAGCAGAGAGAACGAAGACCTGGTTCTGTTTTTACTACAAATGTGCCACGACCTTGACTTGAAGTCCTGGGATGTTGCCGAAGACGCACTCAGGGAAGCACAAAGTTTGGAACTGGAGTCTATGATTGAGCTTCTTCAGAGCCCTCTGCTCTAAGACTCGGAGCTAAACCATCACTTTTACTGGGGTGCACTTGGGATATGCCGATTCTTGGCAGGACCAATCGGGTCATATGGTGCCAAGAATATTAACCATATCCGCAAGGCAAGACTCCGGACAAGCGTTACTCAAAACCCTCTTCCACAAGCGCGTACCTGGCGGCTTCAGGACAAGCAAAGTTACTTGGCCAGTCAGCCACTTGAGGATGTTTAACCCGACTTGGCTTTTGTTTCTTCATATTACGTGGAAGGTGGGCTTCAGGCTCATCATCTTACCCCCGACAAACCCCACACTCACATGTAACTGAGCGATCTCATTGCCATTCTTTGACTTCCCCGCACTCTGTCAACCCCAGATTCGCGTCGTGCCGTATCCAATACTCCGGAAAACCGCCGAAAGCACTGGACCTTTGCCAAGCCGTGCCCATGACGCTACCAAATACCGTCCTTCCCCTTTTGAGTGGATCACGGTTGTTACTGCGCGGGGACAATGTGGCTTTCCATCATCTGCTCATGAATAAATCGGGTTGAAAACTCCACCAAACGCCTTGCTGGTATCGAGTTTTTCCACCAAGGACGCGACAGGGGATGTTAGCCGTAGTTGACCCGGCTCCGAGCTGTTCGGCAGTTGCGCGAGGAGCTCATGGCTGATATAGTATGATGTTTTTGTCGCTGTCACTTACATCACCTTGCGTGTTAATAGAAGTACCTGGCTTGGCCAGCGAGATATAAAAGACCGCGCAGGTCTCTCAAAGCGTAGATGGGTTGACTGCGGTCCAGAACTGTCCTACCAGCTTCATATACTTCTTCTGTGGCTCTTACGTGCCCGCACTGCAATGCTCTCCATTTCTTTCTTGGCGCTGGCCCTGGGTGTTTTCGCCCAGAAAGTCTTGGGTGGCGTCTCGGTCCGTAAGACGGGCACTGCGCCTACCGGCTGCGAAGTCGACTTTACATTAGTCAACGAGACAGCGTCGCGTGTCATCGTTGCCGGCGGCATCTTTCCCTTTACAGACCAATGGCACACCGGCTGGCAGTATTCCGGCGGATGGAGCCCCAAGGAATACCAGCGTGGTGACTTTATCCTACCGCAAACCGCTGGTGGTCTTGGAGGTGCCGACTGGCCATATGTCATGGAGAGCGATGGCCAAGGCAGCTGGCACCTGACGGTACCGATGCCGTCTGGGACGTACAATTACGCATTCTTGGTCGACTGCGAAGTCCCGGCGAACTGTTCTTTCGCAAGCGGCAAGTGGGTGATCGACCCCGAGAACCCGCCTTTTGTAAACGTCCCAGGTGACCAGACCGCCTCGTCCTTTCAGGTACCCTTCGATGCCGAGTTCCAGGGCACCCCGGCTGGTGGTTCGGACCTGGACTTTGACTACGCCCTCCCGCGCGCCGAGGCTAGCGAGCGTGGCACAGTGGCGACGGTCAACTACACGTCCCCGGGCTCCGTCTGGCCCGCGCCCGACGTGCATGACTGTGCAGTGTACACCCCGCCGGGATATGACAGCAAGTCAGACCGTGAATACCCCCTTGTGTACCTCTCGCACGGCGCCGGCGGCAATGGCGATGACTGGCAGAATCTAGCTCGCATGGGCAACATCATGGACAGCCTGATCGCCGGGGGTTTCATTGAGCCCACCGTCGTAGTCACGCCGAGCTTCTACAACATCGCGCCCGAGTATAACTTCACGTATGGCCTGCCCGCGCGAGCGCCCGAGGCCCCCGTGGTGCGTGAGAACTACTTCGCGCACCTCTTCCCCTTCATCGAGGCCAACTACCGCGTCTCCAAGTCACCCTCGCGCCGCGCCTTTGCGGGCCTTAGCCTCGGCGGCCGCCTCACGTACGAGATGTACATCAACGCCACCGACTACTTTGACTACTTTGGCATCTTCTCGGGCGCGCAGGGCATGGTGAATGCGTCGCACCTGGCTCCCCGCGCGGCAGAGTTTAGGCGCAAGGGCGTCTTCAACTCGTACGGCCTCTACGACTTTACCTTTGACATGGACCGGTCCCTCGAGGTCGCCATGAACGCGAACCGCATCCGCTACGTCAGCCGCATCCAGCCGTGGGGTGGCCACTACTGGCCGACCTGGATGGACTGCCTGTATCACTTTGGGCGCCAGGCGCTGTGGAAGCCGTTGCCTTTTGATGGACGCACCGGGAGGAGTGTAAAGGATTAGGCTATTCGCAATGTGAACGGATTGTGATATTGCCTGCCTTGGAGCGGTATAAATTCTTGGGTGAGGGGGTGGGTAGAGTCGTATTTTCCGCCCAGGCTGTGCAATTGTGATGACTTGTGGCCAAGTCAAGGGGCGAACCAGCAATATACACGCTTGTATCATGAACCTCACCGTCTCCCGTTCCCACTCACGTCATGCTCGACCGGGTTTCAAAATCTCCAGCTGAAAGATGCGGCTCCGAGTGCATGATACCCGTTGAAACTTGTCTCCATTTTTTTCTGCCATATACAACTGAACGTGAATTACGGGTTTCGAATATTATATTTGTTATGCGGGAGACAAACGCACACCGGAGTATGATGCAGTATGCGACCCAGAGCAGTGTATTTGGGGCACGAGTGACCACTTACTTCATCGACCTTTAGATGGAGGGCTAAGTCAGCTCGAGCCACATCTGGTCCTGCCACCAATCACACTAAACAGCTACACAAACACAGACAAGCATCTCAAAAGTAGATCAAGAGGAAGCCTGCGCTGTATTAGCCGGTGCCGTCGCCATCGACGTCGTGGTGGACGCCTTCAAGTTCTCCCTCACCCCGGGGGCGAAACCCTCCATGATGGCCATCAACTCGTCAAATACCCTCACTCCGGCGGCGCGACCCTCATCGCTCCGGACAAACACGCTCTCGTTGGCGAGCTCGCACGAGTCCATGTACTTTCCGTGGGTCTCGCGCCCGGCCGCCGCCGCCGCCACCAGCGTTCTGGCGCCGACCTCGGTCTTGCGGCCCAGGATCAGCAGGCCGAGGCGCAGTAGGGCGCTGAGCGGGAAGGGGCAGTGGCGGAACAGCTCGGACTGGCACAGGCCCGGGTTTAGCGAGTTGACGACGACGGGGCTGTCCGGGCCCAGCCTGGCGGCCAGCTCCCTGGCGAGCAGGATGTCGAGCAGCTTGGTCACGTTGTAGCGGTCCTCGTTCATGTCGGCGGCGCTCTTAAAGGCGTCAAAGATGGGGCCCTGGCGCTTCCTCTCGGCAAAGCTGGCAAAGACGTGCGCGTCCGAGGCCACGACGGCAATGGTCGGCTCGACATTGTGCTGGGCGGCGGTGCGGCGCATGAGTGGGAGACACAGCACGGCCATGAGGAAGGTGCCGATGACGTTGATGGCGACGCTGCTCTCCCAGCCGCCCTCGCACTCGACAAAGGCGCCGATGGCGACGCCGGCATTGAGAACGAGCGAGTCGAGCCTCGGCAGCTCGCGCTCGACCCGGGCGCAAAAGTCGCGCACGCTAGACCCGCTCGACATGTCGACCTGCCACACCTCGACGGCCAGGCGCACGCCCGCCGCGCTGGGCGGCCGGCTGCTGCGCGTCGACACCTCAATGTCGGCCCGCGCCACCTCGCCCTTGGCCGTGTCGCGGCATGCCAGTATCACCTTGGCCGCACCCAGCCGGGCAAAATACCGCGCCGCCTCCCGGCCCAGCCCGCTGTTGCCGCCTGTCACGATCACGGTCTTGCCGGTGAAGTCAGATTTCGGCTCCGGCAGCGTTTTCAGCTGGGTTCTGATGAAGTTGGTCACAAAACTCGGGCCGCTGTGGAGGCGCTGCCTTTGTCAACAACAACAACAACAAAAAAAAAAAAAAAAAAAAAAAAAA
>NC_043744.1:2102405-2121644 GCF_004337985.1 Pyricularia pennisetigena
AAAAAAAAAAAAAAAAAAAAAAAAGCTGCTATGATATATGGCAAGTGTTACAAAGGGCAGACCAGCGCCAGGTGGAGAGGTGAGGAATTGCGACAGAAAATGCTATGAGAATTGATGTAATTTAATGATGATCCTTTAACAGACGCCCGGTCGGTTCCGACTGTTTCTAGTCTGATCTGAAACTGTACTTGTGAAGGAGCACGTGCTTGTCCCCACAACAGGATTTGGGATCCACCTCTTGAAGCAGCGAAAACGAATGAGACTTCATACGCTACAATGTTAATTAACTGCGTTTCAATCTGGGATACGGCGACTGAACCAAAGAAGGAACACTATATTTGTGTTTAAAGATACAAAGGTTCAACTCATTAAGTACGGATTTAACATTTAGATTCAATCTGACAACCTGCGTGTGCTCAAAATCAAACGAAACGCCCAGTCCCAATGCAAATTCCCCTGCAGCACTGTAGAAAAAAAAAAGAAAAAAGAAAAAGATATTGAAAGCAAACAAACAAAAAATGCTTCCAAAAATGTATCAAAACCACCCCTTTCCGCACTCAATACTCAGCCAAAAAAAGCAGTAAAAAAAGACTGACATAAAAATGACTAAACACCAAAGGATTTTGCCCCCCCTATTAACGCCGGCCCTTCCCAAAAGATATGTCTGGCCTCCATCCTAGTAGTCATAACACTGATCCCAAGCCTATTATCCGGTCGAAAAGGTATTCATACAAACCGGTGCCGGTTGCGTTGGTGCGTCTGTAAGCGATCTGCCCAGAAGTTGCTGGAATAATCGTCCGTTCAGCCGTCACAAACCCATTCGGCAAACACGCACCATCTCGCTGTCCTATCTGCCAGGACAAGCCCACGCCAAACACCCTTTTCACTGCACTTTATAATCGTTTCCCATGTACCGCCGTCACTCACGTCCTCGTCAGACCCGGCAGTCCTGCCGCCGACGCCCACTGCCCCGTTTCTTCGCTCTTCCTTTCTCATGAGCCTAAGGATTTTGCCGCCTGGCGTCTGGATCGCCAACTTGGCCGGCTTCTTCCCGCTCACCACCCCAGATCCGTTGGTTGATGCCGAACTGGGCATGGATCCTGCTGCGCTAGAGCTGGTCATGCTCATCGCCGAGCCCGGTCTTGCAAACGGTATTGGCGATGCGCCCCCTGGGTTAGAGGATGGCGTCATCGCGGACCCCGTCCCCAACGAGCTGGGGTGTTGTCGTATCGCAAACACAAACGTGTTGTTCAGCGCCAGCCGCTGGCACTGGGGCTGCACAACATATATGTCGTGCCTCTGCGCATGCGGCGTCGGGTGCCGCGTAACAAACTCGTACGGAGGGTTCTCCCCGGTATGCATTATTGGCACCGCAAACGCCACCGGATGCGGTATGTCTTTGATGCTGTGCATCAGGCCCCTCTTTCCTGCGTACACCTTGAGAACTCCGGTGCCCTCATCGCCGGGCAACAGCGCCTTGACCGTGTATCGTTTCGCTCCGCCAACCCAGTCAGCCTGCGCCAGAGCCCGCTTCTTCACCACGTCTCCGGACTCGAAAAAGTCGCCGTCAGCGTCCCTCGAGAAGGCCCGCACCTCAACCTCAGCGGCCACCTCTACATCCTCTGGCACGGTGAACTTGACATGCACCATCTCGAGATCCTCGATCCGTGTCAACGATGTGTTGTAGTCCACTAGATGCAGACCGTTTCGAAAGTATGGCGGAGAGGCGCATGGCAGGTTGAGGAGGATCTCGTGAGCCACAGGCGGGCATATGTGCTGCTGTCCGTGGTGTTCCGGAATATGCGTCCAGCAGATCTCGGTGGGTCGTGTCAAAAACCACCAGGGATCTGCAACACCACTGCCTGCGCTGGAGTACAGGCCTCGTTGAGGATTTGAAGGACTGGCCAGGCAAGCATCTATCATTCGCCACTCATTGTCCACAAGGACTGCGTTCCACCAATGGTTTGACCGTGGCATCAGTCCCATCTCGGGTACCTCGCCAGGGGATTTGAGGTAGCCACGGACGACCTCGCAGTGTATCCCGACTGCTGCGCACATCTCGTATACTAGCACGGCGTATTCCTCGGCACAGCCACGCTTGCTTGCTATCGATCGCCTGGTATCGATCTGGCCTTCGAAATCTTCCTCCCAGCAGATCTTCTCGGATACCCAAGTAAAGATGGCCCGCAGCCGCTGCACGTCGCTACGATATGGCCTACAAACATAGGTTGTCGCCAAGGTTATCGAGGTTGTGGTCGGGGGTAGGCCGCTGATGAAGCGCGAATTCTTGTCCACCTGGCTCAAGTTGATGGCCGCATAGTCCATTGGTTCCGCCACAGGCATACCGTCTGCGCCCTCGTCCCCATCTATGCTGCCGTAAAGCTCGTCCACGGGATCCAAAGCTGGGTAGTCCATCATCTGGCAGCGCTCACGTCGCTCGCTTCTTTCGTTGCGGCTCAGCGTGTTCGATCGGTTCACATCTCGACGGATCTGTACCCAGTCGACGCCTGCTCCAAGGCCCATTTCCCTTGCAGCATCTCCCTTAGCGCCGGGTCCGGCCAGTCCCCCTGCGATCCCCCCAAACCCGTTGGGCGTTGAGCGGCCTCGTGGCGTATTCATGGACCCTGCACCCGCCGTTGCGATGCTGCCTCGAGTGCTTGCGACTCCAGTCTTGGCGGATTCCAATATTTTCCTGAAAAAGTTGGACTTTTTTGTCTTGGGTGTCGTCAATCCTCCCAGGCCGCCGATGTTTGCCATTGGGTCGTCGTTGTGATATGCGACTTGTGACTTGGGCCTTGCCACCTGGGCATCGGATGCATGGCTGCTGTGGTAAGTCACGCCGGTGAAGGGGGTTTCTGGCCGATCCAACTCCGGCTCGCGCATGCTCATAGCACTTTGAGCTCTTCGGTGCTGATTTTTTCGTGCCAAGCTTCCCGCACTGGTAGCGCTTATGCCTCCAGCAGACACCCCGCTCATCAAGCTGTGGCTTGTACTTTGTGTCGTTGTGCTCTGGTTTCCTGAGGATGTGCTGGTCGAATTCGTCTTGGTGGTAAATGTCCGTCCCAGTACTTGTCTGCCGACGTCATACGCCGACTTCCTATGTCGGA
Source organism: Pyricularia pennisetigena (assembly GCF_004337985.1). Classification (NCBI taxonomy): domain Eukaryota; kingdom Fungi; phylum Ascomycota; class Sordariomycetes; order Magnaporthales; family Pyriculariaceae; genus Pyricularia; species Pyricularia pennisetigena. The sequence goes on from NC_043744.1 coordinate 2,105,513, forward strand.
GCTTGGGCTGACTTCCAGCTTGGCTTGAAGACCCATGGATGCTGCCTCCCATAGATGACTTTGGTCGGTCGTAAGCCTGGGACTTGGGCGGAGGTGGTGGAGCCACCTCGTCGTCAACTCGACTAGAACTCTGGTTGTGCATGCTTCTCAGCCGTGTCTCCATCCTTTCAACATAGTTGCTCAGCTGTGGAAGTCCAAGTTCGTCCGGGTCATGACCCATATCATGAAGAGTGTTCTCTTGACTGCCTCCCTGTGATGAGCCTCCGCTATAGGTCTCATACCCGGAGTCGGCTCTCGCGATCCCCATAGAAGTCTGGGGCCGCAACTGTTCCTTTTTGTGGTTGCGTCTTCTCGACTGTTGGTGAACCATATCGAAGGACTCGGGGGACCAGGGGTCGAAGGGAGTGGGCTCTGGTGATGGATCTTGAGGAGGTAGGCCGAGAGCACCCAGTTGTTCCATAACGCCGTCCATAGCTTCCCGAAGAGGGGAGGGCGTCATCCCGCCACGTCCCAGACCTGGTGATGGAGGACATGGAGACGGAGCCCTAGGGGTATGGTAACCAGTCGTACGCAGACCATATGGAACATTCGAGCCATGCCTGCTCCCGTCGATCTCCGGCTGCTGATGGTCGTACTGTACGTTTGAGCCGTGTCTGCTGAGGCCCGCTTGTCGGTTATCGTAGCTGAGGTTCGAGCCATGCCTTTCTAGACCTGCACCATTCCGGCTATCGTACGACATGTTTGAGTTGTGCCGTGGCACATGTCGGTGAGGGGGAGGTGCTGGCGGGGGCGGAGACTCGGGGCCATCCTGCAGGTTGAGTTGTTGCGCGGAATCGAAGCTGCCCACCGATGGCCGATAAGGCTTGTAAGCGATTTCTGATGGCGCCGGAGAGGGTGCTCTTGATCCGAAAGCATCAAAACCGCCAGGGCTCACGGCCCTCCTCATTTCCTCGTATCTCTGTAATGGCGCAGGGCTCGCAGCTCTCCTCATGTCGTTATATCTTTGTGCGGGCGCAGGGCTCGCGGCCCTCCTCATGTCATTGTATCGATGTGATGGGGCAGGGCTCGCGGCTCTCCTCATATCGTCATATCTGTGGGCCGGCGCTGGGCTGACGGCACGATAAGAATTTTGTTGGTGAGCTCTAGGCGGCGCAGGACTGGGAGCTCTGGCTGCGATGCTAGTGGCAGAAGCTTCGCGTGAGTGGGTAGGGCTCTCCTTGTACGTTTCGGGCTGCTTTGCTGTCGTGTAATGCGGCGCTTTTGCATAGGCCTCGAACGGTTTTCGAAATGTCCTGGACTTTTGGGGCGTATCTTTGGGACTTGGTGTGTTGTTCTGGGGAAGCGGACTCGTGGATCTGCTCATGGGCCGGAAGTCATCTGGAAGAAGCTCGACAAAGTTGGAGGGAAAGACGCCGACCATGCGTCGATCCCTTCGTAGCCTCCCCGTCCACCAAGAACCATCGCCAGCGTTCAGACATTCGATCAAATCACCCTCGATAAACCCTAGGTCACGTTTGGACTATGGTCGTTTGCGGCACGGGTAAGTGACTTGATGCTTGACGCGGAAGCTTACTGGTATTCCCAGCTGCAGACTTACCTCTCCTCCCCACGAGTATACAGCTCTGCACCAGCACGGGAACCGCGTCGGTAGAGGCGGTGGTGCTGGCGCCATCTCATCAAGCTGTGTGGGATAGTAAAATTGCCGAAAGAGAGAGAGACCAGAAAGGCGCTGGAGTTTGCGCGGTCGACTCGCAAACAATTCTGGCTGGCGACTTTAGCCAACCAGGAATATCGCGTGACAGAGCTTGCGCAGGTCAATAAGTTGGTCGTTCAGATTGAAAGCAGCCAATGTTGCTGGCTCGTCCGTTTTTGACCAGGTTTGACTGGTGAGCAGGTAGCTTAGAGAACAGGCGGACCGAGAGAAGAAATGCTGCCAAACCAAGGAGATAACAAAAAGCAACCACAACGGTTGCGGAACGAATGAATCAATCAATCCAACGTACGGTACAACACATGAGGAACGAACGAACGAATGGATAGATGATCTAAACAACCGGGCAGGGCTCGCTCGACGTGGTGGAGGTGGTTTACCAGGCTTTGGCGAAAGGACGAGGAGCCCACATTGAACCGGACCAGGATTGTGGCCCAAGTATGAGCCCAAAAGCGGTGGACGAACCAAGCCATTTTCTGTGTTTACTTAGCCGTTGCCATCATGGCAACGGGAGCTTTGACCAGGCTGACCGGGGTGTGGGTGAGGGGTCAAGGGGCAATCAACCCATCCCCGGCTGACAAGGGCCCCGTTTGAATTGGACGCTAAGAGCAATTGGATGCGACGAACGACACACTACCCACAAAGTAACTCAACACAAGAGACAAGACAAAGACAAACGAGTCTAATCAGGGATCTTTGTGATGGTACGTCGCGAGACGATCCGATGACCATATACATTAGACTACTCCGGAGTAGATCAGGATGTTCATTTGAAATGTCAAATTCAACTCTAGGTCCAGCCAGTCGGTACTGGTACTCGAAACAATTCATTCCGTCAATCCCACTAAACCCAAGTAAATAAATGTCTTGTTTGCCTCGCGCGCGATGGCTTGGAAGTGACGCAACTAACAAAGAATGAAGCCCGACCTGTCAGACGCGCCCTCCGAGAAATGGAGCGGACAGGGTTTACAGTGCCTGCAAGCTGCACTGGCGTTGGAATGCAGCTGCAGGTTGTGCTAGACATCTCGGGGATGGCTGAAAGCTGCAAGAATAAGAATAAAATATTGGTCGGCGCCCTGCCATTTCTGCATCGTATTTTTCCTTCTCTCCCAAAATCGCGCCGATAATGAAATTTGCAAGCAGTTCACTCTCCCCTCAACGACCATGTTTGTTCTGTTTGTTCAGCGGCTTCACCAAAACTCAATCCATCTCAAAGCCCATGACCAGGGGTAGTCTTGCTTTCCCGCAAGCAGACAGGCACCCCAGCTCCCTAGGCCAAGGTCAGGGATCTAGCGGGTTGCCGGGCAGACACAGGCGGGCCCGTGCAAGCTCCGCGCGAATCCAAACAAGCAGCTTAATTACCGTTCGTGCGCCTGCCATCCAGACTCCATCATCCGGGCGCACAGCTCATTGATATACAATTATTGTCTCTCGACCCTCGCAAAATCTGAAATTTTCCAAAGTCACGATCCCACCCGCGACTCCAGTTCTCCATCGCTCGAATTCGAACCCTCCTCCTTGTCTCGACCCAGACGTCTTATAGCTCCCCTGCTGCTAAGCCGAGCGGCTGCTACGTTCCTCTGCGCCATCGCGCGCGCTCGACAATCTTAGGCCAGATCTCGGTCAAGTGTTGCTGCTGGGCCGGGCCCAGTTCATCAGAGGAACACAGAATCAAAAGATGGCTGTCGACGGAGGTCTCGCGAGCCACTACCAGGTCCTCGAGGAACTCGGGCGTACGTGCTCATGTTGTTTTCTGACACGGAGGGAGAAAGTGACTGACTAGATACTAATATTTTTACCTTTCTTATCAACAGAGGGGAGCTTTGGTGTCGTCTACAAAGCTATCGAACGAGCTACAGGCGAGACTGTTGCCATCAAGCATGTGTGTTTTTTCCCTCCTTGGATCCCGCAACCACCACCAACAAAGACCCTCGTGCTACGTCGAGCTCCGGTTCTAATAGCTGTTTTTTTTTTTTCCATTTCACAGATCGATTTGGAATCGAGCGAAGATGACATCCAAGAAATCCAGCAGGAGATCTCCGTCCTGAGTACTTGCGCGAGTCCTTTTGTGACACAGTACAAGGCTAGCTTTCTCAGGGGTCACAAACTATGGATCGTTATGGAATACCTCGGTGGAGGGTCATGTCTTGACCTGGTAAGTTATTGCGGTCTTGATGCAGCTTTGCTAAATGCTTACAGTATGCTAACCCAAGATCAACTCCTCACCTCTGTAGCTTAAACCTGGATTATTCAGCGAAGGTCACATAGCCATTGTTTGCCGGGAGCTCCTCAGGGGTCTTGAGTATCTCCATGCAGAAGGGAAGATTCACCGAGACATCAAGGCAGCTAATGTCCTCCTCTCAGACAAGGGCCACGTGAAGCTGGCAGACTTTGGTGTGGCCGCACAGCTCACAAATATCAAGTCGCAGCGCAACACCTTTGTCGGAACTCCTTTCTGGATGGCTCCGGAAGTCATTCAGCAGGCTGGGTACGACTTCAAGGCCGACATCTGGTCACTTGGAATCACTGCGATTGAGCTGGCCATGGGCGAACCGCCAAACTGTGAGCTTCACCCCATGAAGGCCTTGTTCGAAATCCCGAAGAAGCCTCCACCACGACTCGAAGGCAACTACAGCAAAGAGTTCAAGGACTTTGTCGCCCAGTGCCTGGTGAAGGACTCAGATCGGCGTCCCACGGCCAAGGACCTCCTGAAGCACAAGTTCGTCAGAAACGCTGGCAAGACAGAAGCACTGCAGGAGCTCATCCAGCGCCGTCAGTGCTTCGACGCCCAGAGCAACCGCAAATCACATCCTGTCTACTACCAGGAAACGTTGCAGTCAATTTCCCCTAAGGACGCCTCCGATGAGTGGGTCTTTGACACAGTCAAGTCGGTCCTACCAAAGAAGGCCACTGTCAGGTCTCGCAAGGTTTCGTCCATTTTTGCTGCCGAGGAGGCCATGCGCAGACTTGACGTGAAAGATGGCCCGCTGCAACCCTCCTCTCCGGCTCCCGGAACTGTCAGGCGAGCCGCCAAGCGTCAACCATCTGCCGTCCAGTACCCATCTTACAACCACTCACCGACAGGGTCAGTCATCATACACAAAAGGCCTTTGCAGCCTGATTTGTCTTTTGGGAACTCTGGGTCGACTATGCGCTTGTTCCGGCGTGTGCCTTCGGACGGATCCATGCCAGATGTGTCACCTCTCGATACGAACTTTGACAGCTTTAATGACGAAAACCGCCGTTCCATCATCCCCGTCACTCCGGTAGAGCCTTCGGGCAAGGAGGGCATCCTCGGACGACGCCTGCATTCCAAGGCTATCGAGCCAACCCTGGATGAGCTACACGCCCAGACCTCGACGTTGCAGAAACGGGAGGCTATCGCGAATCTCGCGGACGCACTGGGCCACCTCAACGCGGTCGATCCCGATGGCCTGTATCTTTTCCTCCGAAACCTTAACTCCGCCGTATCACAGGACACCAGGTTGAGCAACGCCTTCCTGCCTTCTATCACCCCGCCATCCAAGCCTGCCACCCGTGACGGCACGCCACAGGGTGCACCGCCTGTTGCGGCCGTCGCTCAACCAACTCCTCAGCCCAGCCCGACCAAGTTGGTGCTTAGCCAAGCCAATCCTCATCTCAAGAGCCACAGGCGGCGTCAAGGAAGCAATGTGACTTCTGTGGACGGCGTTGGATCGCCAACCAAAGTTCCCAGCGCACAGGATAGAGAGCGGGCGCATGATCTGAAGATGGCCACCCTACGCTCGAGACTTCCTGGCAAAGAGCTAGGCCCTGGCATGGAGCACTATAAGCAGCTGTCTGACGTTCTTTATGGGCGTTGGGTTCAGGGTTTGGCTGTCAGGTTCCCGGCTTTCAGTGCTGCTGCCGAGCCTGATCTCTAGAGATTTGGACACAATGTAGCATTCCAATTCGGGTAGGCAAGGGCCCAAAAAGACGAGAATACTCCCTTCCGAGGTCCTACTGGCCACCAGAACAACTCGTTGACTTAATAAGCCTGGCAAGGCCTGCCTGGCAAGGCCTGCCTGGCTGATCACACGTGGTTCTATAATTTTGGGCCTTTCCAGTGGCGCAGCTTTCTTGAATCGCTGCTCTTTTTTTTTCGCATTCCAAGCATTATCGAGAAAACGCAGCATTGACGGGTTTAGATCCGTTCGTTATGATTCTCGCCCCTGACAGTGAGGCGGGTGGTTCATGACGACTATGAGGGGGAAATAACCTTTTACGACACTTAACGGCCGGATTAAAATGCCATGTCTTCTGTGGCCTTATGACGAGGCGGAACCCTTCTAAATGCCTTTGTTTCTTCTTTCCTTTCTTTTCTCTTTTTGTTTGACGCATATTAGCAGGAGTGTAGGATTTGCTTTGTATTGTTACCGGTAGCATTTGCCATTGGCCTTCACGTTGGAGACTTGTTTTGATCATTGTAGCACGTAGATACTTTAGATAGGTAGCTCAGCCTCTGTTACAGAGGGTATAGAAAACTGATCAGTTTCAACTTTGCTCAAACTCACCGCGAATTCAAACGTTGGTGAAGATGACGCCACAAGACTGCAGGGACACACCAGGATTTGTAGATGGCAGAGATAGGTATATCCCACGTCGATCTTATTGCTCCAGTTGGGGCTCAACGCCAAGGGACAGTTTTATCCTCCAGTTGATAAAATCATCAGTCAGGACCCTCCCGTGGCCAGTTTCCTCGACCTTGAACATTTCAATGACGGACGATCGTGCCCGTCTCCGGATCCGCCACACACCGTCGTCGTCCATGGTTGATCGAATCCCTGATTTTCCAAGCTGTCAGCAAGCCTGATGGCCTTGAGCGGGTATTGTCAGAGGTCAGCATCAGCACTCACAGTCCAACACCGCAGAGCAGAAGTTGATGCAGGTATCGCCGTTCCAGGACCTCCCTCGCTGCTGCACATTGGCCGGGATGGCGCTGGTTTCCATCTCGTCCACCCGCGTGAGCTGCCCGTCTCGAGTCCGGAAGCCCACGACGATCTTGGGAACGCCCAGGAGGAAGCTCTGGATCCACCACTTGAGCAGCTTCCGCTCGAAGTTTGCGGCGTCACGATCGTTTCTCACCTCTGCAGAGGTCTTGAGTTCGACCCAGTTGATTGGGCCAGGCATGGATGGCTTCGAGTCCCAGACTAGAAGCGTTGTTTGAGTTGAGTCTTGTTAGAACTATTAAATCACGGCGGCATCACAGAGCGCTGGCTGATTGCTCACTCGCGTCGACTTCGCCTCCTATGCAGAGAATAGTTTTGCCGATTCCGGTACGCACAACCGAGCAGTACTGCTCCTTATTGTTGGTTGGCTGTTGCTCGCGGCCTTCTATATAGTCACGAGAGGTCTCACCCCATGGTCTCGGTATTGTTGATAATGTCTCAAACTTGTACCCTGCTACTGATGAGTACGTATTGCGCCGAATGGTGCGGCATGTATCGGCGCTTCACTCACCCCAGAAGGTCATGACTTCACGAGGGATTGGACTTTTCCACGGCTCTGCATCTTGAGCCTTCTTTGACTCCATACGGGAGGCATGATCCTCTTCTATGAAGCTTCCTGACCCAAGAGAGGTTAGCAGGCTTGGTCGAGCACCTTTCATGTCATTGTTAGGTGGAAACGGGTCGCCTTCACATACACACAGTTCTTGGATGGAGAGTTAGTACCACACAACTTTGGGCGAATTGGCGCAGGGGTCTAAAGGTGGAGAGAAACATATACCTGGTAAAGAGTTGCGTTGAGGTCAAATCTGCCATGGGGGAGAGTTTGATAAAAAAATAAAAAAAAAAAAATCAGCATGCCTCCTGGTCCTGTACATCTACATATCAACTGTCACAAAAGAAATGGCCACTCAAACAAAACACATACCCATCACGGTCCTCGTAAGGCGAGGCCATCAACTTTCAAATTCTGCCTGTCAGTCAAAGCCTCGCGGCAGACCTCTGAACCCATCGCCAGATCAAATATGCTACACCTCACCTTAGTCACAATACCACGCCATGTTACCACATGTGCATCAATCTTCTTCCCAGTCAGTTGTTCATGGGCTATAATGGTCTGCAGCAGACTGTCTATATGCTCGGCAGATGCTCCTTCGTCCAGCTTGTCAAAGCTCTCAAACCCTTCCGACAGATCGGCCCCCAGGCGGGGTGGGTAATACCATTTCATTGAGCTGTCGTCCAGGCGAAACTTGTGGTCGGCATCGTAGGAAAAGCATGCGAACTCCTGTAGCGGGTTTGGGTTGTTCAGTTCGTGGATATACCCCGGGCACGGCAGGGTGATGATTCAAATTTAATTCACCTTAGGCCGTCGCACAGGCTCACTTTGCCCAGCGAATTTCGATATCGGCTGCACTTGAAACGTAGCATGGGCCGACATGGTGCAAGCCGGGGAGTGTCAACTGGTAGTGCAGCCTAAGGCGATCGGGATCTGCACAATAGTCACGTTTGATTTATGAACTGGCTCGACAGTGGATTTATGCCCCGGCGACCGTTTTGTTCATCAATGGGTAGGTTGGCGATTCGGGATCTAAGCTTCATCGCATACTGTAGTAGAAGCGCTGTAGATAGCATGGAGCTAAGGTCTGGGATCGGCGCGCAATTGATTTTGGGCTTGTCGGGGTCCATCTCCTAGCAAGCGCACAGTGCCTGAGGGCGTGCTACTTGCCAGCCAGGGACGACAAGCCTGCCCCGGCAAAGCCTTTGTGCCCCGCTGAAGGGTTGAATTCAGAGCAGACAATCAGAAATCGTAGTGGCGCAAACTGACTATGGTCAATGGAGCAATAATGCTTATTGTTTCTTCGATGTTAGAAATATAACCCAAGATCTATGCTGTAGATTTCATAGGTTGAGCCGCTAAAGAGCAATCGTCAATAGTTGGGTCAGTGCGTAATGTACAGTAATATTGCCCATGGACGTTATGTACTTTTAAGTACTAAGAAAGATGCTAGAGTACTTGAGTATGGAGACTATCCTGCCTTGCAAACTGTGTTAACCAGAAAGCAGTATGCCATTGTCACTGTATGATCTACTTGAGATCGGGTGGCACGGGCTACCGTGGCGTTCAACAGCCATGCATGGCGTCGTTCACGGCACCACGATTCAATTTTTTTCCCGCCTCACCTCCACTATTTTATCAGCATGTTTTTGTTCTCAAGTAATCCCGAGGAGGTCTCATATTCACGGCAGGTCGCCTCCGGTAGGCTGCTGTATTCTGTGGACTCGCCTGAGGGGAACACAGAGATGCATCCGTGAAACCAATCAATGAAAAGCAGTCAAATTATCGACTAGAACCAGAATAGGACTTTGATCTGCAATCGCGTGGCAATTTCTCCAGTTACGCTACGATGTTTTGTGCAGCGCAAATCATTGTGTCGAAACAAACATCTATCAAGTAAATGGTTGTCAAGCCGGAGTGAGGAGAAGACGACGAAGGGCATCAATTAAATTAGAAGAAACCTCGTAATTGCGCTATATAAAAAAAGACTTATTGCAGAATACGGAAGGCAGGACAGCGCTTCAACAGCACAAAAAAGAGGCCGCCAGAAATTAATATAGAATAGAAATAAGCAAGGACAGGATTGTCCGAGATACAAAATAAATCAATTGGCGCTGTAGAAGGGTGCCTTGGGTGGCGGGATGAAACACTCTAGCGTAGTTCAATCTGAATTTGAAAAAAAAAAAAAAAAAAAAAAGGTCCAAAGTACTTTGGTAAGGTGTCTACCACTAACTTTACTTTAAGGTAAGATGGATATTTATAAATGGGATTCAATTGTAAATACAGTAAGCGACCTTGAAGCAGAAGAAGAGCCGCCATCGAATATTCGTAGCTCAGAGTCCAGAAGACGACCTAATCGTCCGGGCGCTAAAATTAGGCGTTTGTGCTCACTCGGTTGAGGCTAAGCCTTCTGCGCCGTCTATTTGACGAGAAGATCCCCTGCCGTTTTACCCCTGAACCGGCCCCTGAATTGCACGTTGCGGTGTGGTGAATGTTGGAGGTCGATTCCACATCTGCGCAGATTTTCAGACTTTTCGTGTCAGACCACACCAGAACCTAGCTGGCTTTCTCGATTGCATTACATTTATCGGCGAGACGAAGAGCCTTCCTGACGCGACGTAGTGTTGCTAATGAGATGTAGATCACACTGGATTATCTCCGTACAAAGACTGGATCATATGATGACAAAGCCCACAGAAAAAGAACTGACTGCCTGTCGCCCGATGTGGTGGGGGACAAAGTTGATTTGAAAATTTTGGTTTAGTGACGTTGGCGAGAAGCCAAGATCGAGGTAACATTGACGGGAGGGGTGGAGTTTTGAGGGCAAGCTCTAGCGACCAATGACCGACAAAGAGCCGGGTGTGGCTTGCAACGAGGCCGCGTGCTACAGACAAAGTCTACAGATATCTACTTGGAGGATACAGTAAGTAGAGGCAGGAAAACAGGTACCTGCCCTAGGCAACGTGCCTGAAGTGGTGTACAGACCGTAAGGTACACACCAATAAGGTCAACCTCCACAGGCTACCAATCTGACGGATATACTGCAGGCTGTATTTAGCATTGCTACTATTCCCGAATGGCCTGCTGTGATAACCGTAGCATGAACGAAAATACTCAAGCAATTGAACGACACATCCATCCAATGACTGAGCATTCTATTGATTGCATTACCATGGACTTGATTTATTTAATCAATGGACCAGTCCCTACGTCACTACCACCTGCAGTCAAACCGACGCTCGCAGCGTAGTATTCGAGCTGTGGCGTCGTCGTGGCTGATGTGCAAGGTGCTTCTGGTGCTGTCTTACCCTGTCTTTTATTGGTCCGTGCTGCTGCGTGCTTTACAACGGTCGGCACTGAGATTAGCACTCATCCAACCAAAGTGGGTCATTCCTGACAATCTCCAATTCACCCCTTCCTGTGATTTCCGCCCATCGCCAGGCTCCTTGACGAGACATCACTGGGGACTTACCGGGGTTTGTGCATCTTTTCTCCTTTTCTTTTTTTGGCTTGACTTGACTTGCGGCAACCAGCCATCGTCGATAAAGATTCATCTTTGGCTTCTTTCCCACCAAAGTCGCATTCCGTATCTCGACGCTGGCTCATCAAACGCTCCTGGCAGCTCTTTCGCGTCTTCTGTTTTTATTTTGTTTTCTTTTTTTGCCCACCGGCTTTTCTACTTGTTTACGTCTCTCGTTCAAGCCCGACCACTTTTTATCAACCATTCTTAATCGCGCCTGGGATCCCACGAGTAGGAAACCCCCCGCGAACAATCTGTTTTAATAAACAAGTCTCGTCTCAGTTGAAAATCCTGTCACCTTCAATATCCCATCCCGCCCGCTCGGGAAAACCAATTTCGGTCTCTGCGCCCGCGACCTTGTCTGCCGCTGACACAAGCCGACGATCCCGCACCCTCGACCGCACGATTCGATACAAACAACAACCAAGTTCTATTGTCGACCGTGCAAACAGTCGTCCAACATGTCTAATTCGTGAGTTTTTTTTTTTTTTTTTTTTTTTTTTTTTTTTTTCTTTCTGTTGTCTTGTGAAGACCCGGTTTGATGCAACGCATCCGGTTATTGTTTGTACCAGACGACTAACATGCTGGCTGTGTTCACAGGTTTGGTGGTCTCTTCAAATCATTCTGGCATACAATGACCAGCTATGATAGACGTACGAAAACACGAACATAGAATATTCCCGGCCTCTTGTATATCGCTAACACTAGACATTTTGTTAGATTCTGGATACGACTCCCCATACCGCACAGGTCGTCACGTTCCCCTTGGTCAGGGAGGCGGCTTTGGCGGCCTGACGTCTGTTGCCACCGCTTCGGAATCGCGAGCCGACGTTTCTTCACCTTACATAGAAGACGGTCTTAGACTTACAAGGACCGGAACTGCTTATGAAGGTGCATCGCTGTCTTCACCATCGCTCCTCAGTCCTGGTATCAACAGACCATACTCCCCTGGCCTAAGGGGCGAGAGTGCGAAGCGGACTACAGAAGATGGATTTGAAATACAAAGCCCCAGTGGAGAAATTCCGATGCAGTCATTCCAGGATGGCATGCCTCCCGCGCCTCCCGTATCACACTCATGGGATCGCATCGACAGGTGGGCCGAGGAACATTATCCGGAGTTGTACGATCAAGTTTGCGAGGGCTGCACCAACAACGATCTGAACGAACTCGAGCATCAACTCGATTGCTCCCTACCAATGGATGTCAGAGAGTCATTGCAGATACATGACGGACAAGAGCGTCCTGGTATTCCTACCGGGATTATCTTCAGTGGTATGTTGCTCGACTGCGAAGAGATTGTGCAGGAATGGGACAACTGGAGAAAGGTGAACCACGAGTTTCTGCTGGACACTAGGGTGCCAAGCCCGGCCATGCCTTCCAAGGCACTCGGCGGAAGCAGCAGTCAGGCATCTTCATCGAGGGCCGAGGCCTCGTCCTCGGCGTCTCCGGCACCGAACAGGGCTGTCAACTGGCGTCAGGACCTCCTCTCCAAACAGGATTGCGTTCCTCCCAACAGCATTCAGAAAGTGTACTCTCACCCAGCTTGGATTCCCTTGGTCAGAGATTGGGGCGGCAACAACCTGGCTGTTGATCTTGCACCGGGTCCCGCTGGTACTTGGGGTCAGGTTATCCTTTTTGGTCGCGACTACGATACGAAATATGTCATTGCTCGGTCCTGGTCAGCATTCTTGGCCACGGTTGCGGATGACATGTATAGCGGCAAATGGTGGGTCGACGAGGATACTAAGGAGTTGAAACTACGGGAGTTTAAGGCCTCCCGCGTCGAACCGTCGTACTTCGATATTCTTCGATGGCGAACCGACCAGAAATATGGACGCCGTGCCGCGCAGAGGAAATCGATGGGTCCCGGGGCTCCTGGCGGTGTCTCACCCAAAGTCGCATCGCCCTACGGTAGCCCAAAGCTTGAGTCTCCCGCAGAGCCCAGGGGACGCCCACTACAGCGCTTGAGCATCGGGTCACCTCTTGTCAGTCCGAACAGGCCAGGATACGGCAAGATGAGCCCACTAGCCAGGGTTACAGAAGAGACGTCTCTTCCAGACTCTGAGCTTGGATTTCCCAGCAGTCCTCTTGCAACCAACGGTACAATGAAGCACAAGGAAAACCTTCTCGAGCTGGACACCCCACGACCGAGCGTCAGCACCGAGGACAGCAGCAATGCGGCAGCAACAAGACTCGAGGCGCTTAAGAACGGCGAGGCCAACAGCGAGGCGAACGGCGAGCATGCCAAAGAGACGAACGGCACAGCGTCGCCCACAAACGTCTCGACTGTCACAACGGTGACTGAAGCGAATGGAAAGTCGGTCAAGGCCAATGGCAAACAACCTGCCGTAATAGAAGAGGCCATGAAGACGATCGACATCTAGAGCGATTCACTCGTCTGAGAGGGCCTTTTCTTGGAATACGATTAGCCTCGGCACTTCCCCGCTGGCCCGTGGGGTTTCCGAGATGTGAAAAAGACGACCTGGTTGACCGGAGTTTGAGGCGTTTGTTCGAAAGCAGGTATTTGTTAGATCGGCTTTGCGTTTTGTGGTTTGCCTATCATCACCATTTGATACATACAGCATTGAGAAGGCAGCGGAGTCCAGCACTACTCTTTCCTTGATTTTGTCTTTCTTTATTTTTTTAAGACAAGCTTTCAGTACTTGTCACACCCCGCTACTGTTTCTTTGGCCAATATAATGACTGATCGGTGGGCCTTGTTGCCTCCCAAGAGGCGGCTGCAGAGGCACGAGGGTGTTGCTGGCTAGCTGCTTTTCCTGTAATATATTACAATTATGGGCTTTTCAAAGCTATGCCATGGGGTTTTTTACGTCTGATTTTGAGAAGTCTAATATAGCCTTGGTTCATGAGATTTGTCTGGATGAATCGCAATTTGAACTTGAGCGGGTAAAAACAAGGGTTAGTTCCATCGAAGTGCGTGTAACCCTTGGTTTTGCGGCGCGTGTACTAGGTAGACAAGGTGTCTTGAATGGGGGTATGAAAAGTGTGAGAATTTTTCCTTTGCTGTTGCATCAAAATGCCAATTTCTCGGCATTGACCTAAATAGGTATTCGTGAATTAGTGACTACTTGGCCCTTGTAGTTAATTGACTTTCTCGATGCTGATGGTCAGTATATCGAGCGAGCTTATTTCAACCTCGTGATGAATCACGTGATGCAGCGAATGTGCTATTGAGTAATGACTGGACATGTCCAACCAGTGCACGGCCGCTTACTACTCAGTTATCCTTATCGTGGCGCGACATCGTCACCACTGTGACGTCCAAACGACGACACTCATCCCAAACGCGACAGCCGGCAGTCGACTCATCACAACAAAACATAGCACGAACCCATTGCATTAATCTGGAGACGCCGGGCCCATCGACTGTTTATCTGCTCGATACGTGCAGCTCACGGCTCTGTTAAACGAATCTTGTTCATCCGCGACCCAAATCGCCAACTATGGAAGAAGAACGTCTCTGGAAGTTTCGTAGGCCTCAATGGCTCAATAGCGTGTGGGCAAGGAACGCGGGGGTTTATGCATCGGGTGCTCTGGTAGGCAATCCAGCTTCACAATGGATTAGCAGGACTCCCTTTCTTTGTCCCCGACAACAGGAACTCCTCCTCCGAGATAACGTGCAACGACTCAACATCGACACTCTACTGACGCTGTGTGATCTTGAAGTTCTCGCTTGCATTCTATGTTCTCCTAGACGCTGCTGTCTGGTCGAAATCCCCACTCAACCCGTCCGACACGCACGTCACTTTTGTCGACTGGCTGCCCTTCATCTTCTCGAGCCTGGGCATGCTCATCATCAACAGCGTAGAGAAGTCTCGCCTGGGTGCAGACTCGTTCAGCTACAGCGGTTCGGGTGTGGCGTGGAAGGCGCGCGTTGTGCTGTTCCTTGGCTTCGCGTGCCTCGCGGGCGGCATGGCGGGCGGCGTCTGCGTGTTTGTCCTCGGATATGTCGTGCCGGGACTGGGCATGCCCCAGATGTTTATGGGCGTGGAGAATGTGGTTGCAAATGCCCTTGTTGGGCTGAGGTACGTCTTGCTCTGCTGCAGCATTTTACTACTAGGTATATTCGAGACAGAACTTGAACTGACCGTTGGGGAATGGTGCAGCTCGGCCGTACTCTGGATCAGCCAGAACATGGAGGATGAATACTCGTACAACTTGGCTCTATGAGTTGTTTCTGTTCTATCCTCTTGCCTCTAGCACTGAACAGATTGCCTAATAGTTTGCTAGTCCCCTCGGCACCATATTATGAGAGACTGCCCCGGCCGGATACTATGGTATGGTGTGTTTGCCTGATGGAGACCCTCGCAAAGACGTTGCGGAGGATGAATGCGTTGCTTGGGGCGTTTGGGCGAGGCCTCGTTAGCAACACAGCCACGGCCCGTTCGTCTCGGCAAATCACTGATATATTGTGCTACTTGACGTGTATTTTTAAAGTCATCGAATGCCACAGAGCATAAGACGCACCTATTCACAGATTTACTTCAGCAGTTCCGCAAACTGAAAGTCTTTTTCCACGCCTGACTTCCTCGGAGGTCTTTGATTGGCTTAAGGCAACATCACGACTCCAACCTCTTCCTGTATCCCATGTTCGTTGCTCGGCATTACCCTTACCTCATTGTGACGAGTGGCGTGTAATCTAAGAAGTGGTATGAATCTCTTGCTCATGGTCTGATTTTACCCGAGACAATGTTTCTCAGACTCCAAGATGTGTGCAGTTTTCGTCCCGATGAAATTTCATTGGGAGTATGAGGAATCTGTTGAGCTGCGGCTTGCCGAGCAGCCATATACGGTCCCAATGTGAAGGGCGGAGCATTCCAATCGTGGCCACACTCGGCTCCATGAGAAAATGTCGCAGTGCTCTCCACCTGTATTCCCGTAACTTCCATGAACCCTCACCGGTCGATCCCCATATCCAACGGTCTAATCCGGTTTCCTGCCCGACAAGAATTACCTAGACCAGACTAGGTAGGTATCCCATGCCCAACATCTGCTCTGCGGCGGGTCGTTATGGCAAATCTTTGCGCTGTGCAAGTCTCAGGAACATGTAGGTGCCTTTCAAAGCGGGCGAATTATTTGGATACAACAAGCATCATTATACTGTATATACCATTGGCCACTCGCCGGCCTGGCCATTTGCTCCGAGTGGCGGCAGGGGAAATTCTTTGTGCATTGAAATGCACACGCACACAACCTGAAAAAAAGTTTGTTCCCGAAAGGAGCTCATGATCAGCGCGGGGTATGCAACCGCAGACGAAGATTTGAAAGGGCTTCTGTCCCAGCTGCATTGCCGAACAATGACCGGTTCGGTGGGTAAGGTGCGAATCCGGTATTAGGAACAACTCCGTGCCCGCTCACTT
>NC_043744.1:2121741-2124293 GCF_004337985.1 Pyricularia pennisetigena
TTTTTTTGTGGGTGTTTCCCCCTCTCTTCGGGTCCCTTGCTTATACCAAATTCCACCTTCCCTCCCTCCCCGTGGCGACATATCAGCATCACCATGCTGCATGCAAGTCGACCAAAACGGACTCCCGCAAAACCCGACCACTCTTGCCGCTCATAAGCCTGTTGGATCCCCACTCACAATAATTCTCCAATAAAGAGCCTGCGGGACGGAGTTGCTCAACCTAGAAGGCAGGCTGTGATGACTTTCAGGCCGAGGAGTAGACAGTATGCGGGAGCCCATACCGTCATTTTACTCGATTGGTGATGGGCTTGCTTGCTTGCTGGACGTAGCACGGTCCCCCTTGCGGAAATACACCTGATCTTGGAATCAGGCGAATCGGGGAGGAGCACAAAAGTGGGGTTCGATAGGACCGTCCGGATAGCCTACTTCGTAAAGAACCTACAACGTACTTCGTACTTCTGGTCTCTATGCCGATTCTTGCATGCATATTATTAAGGGTAAACCTACCATAATAGTAAGTACCTTGGGTAGCCTTGCCGAAATGGCTTCGTTGCTAGCACGTTCTTTGGGCAGCATATGTACGAGTTTTTTTCTTCTTCTAGAATGCATTCACGTGGCATTGGGTGCAAATTGGTTCCTCACTAACCAAATGGAACGAGAGATCTTTATTGAACCCGTGATTTCTCGGCAGGAGAACACGCCAGTGCGATCCGGGAGATTGCCGGGTTTCCAGCCCAAGGCTTGATATCCAGTCGTGAAATAGTAGTAACTGTAGCGAAGGCCAAATAGGTATGCACGTACCGGCAGCTGACCTACCCTCAGACTCAACCTAGGCAATGAGGAGCACCTCGCCTAACCTATACGCGCTTACGTACCTGGAACTCAATGGCTGCCCAGGTACCATATGGCAGTTTGCCGCATCTCGATTTTGCTGCCATTGCAAGCATCAGAACTCTTGATGTGCTGCCCGAGCTTTGCTTATTGCTTACAAAACGCCTCCACTCGGAATACCACATGGGGTTCGGTTTCCAGCCATATACTGAGCGCACCCTTAGAAGGCCAAGGCGTTGGCGTGACTGTTGGCGACGCTAGTCTAAGGTACTGCATGGGAGGGGAAGAAGGGTGAAGAGTAAAAAAATCGTCTTAGCCTGACGTCTGATGAGGGCCCAAAGGTTGTCTAGCGTGGTCTAATAATGATCATGGGACTTCAAGTCCCATCCTACGCAGAAACCATAAAAGAAAAGGGCGATGGGACGAGCAAGGATCTCCTTTTGCCGTAAAGCGAGAAAGTCACCATCAGGAACCTCGCAGCCTGCCACAAGGCCTGATTGGATGCAATGTGAACCGGGCGCTGTATGATTGGACAGGTCATCATTTCTTTCTAAGGTAGGCAGGACAGGGTATGCATGTGAAATGCGACAAAAAGCTACAGTGTGCAGGTGCAATTGAATTTCCAATTGTGGTAGCCAAAGGAGGAAAGGCACAAGATGGAGGGTTGGGTCTTTTTCTGTTTAAATGTTTTCTAGCATGATTAACAAAATCTGCTTAGTATTCATGATGGCTAGGTCTCCATTGACAGGAAACGACACACTGGGCACAACCGGGCTTCTACCGTAAGAAGGCTTGCATACACTCATAAGTGGATGCTATAGGTTTTTTTTTTTTTTTTTTTTCCATGCCAATATTTGGTACGGAGCTTGGGAATACATCCTGCGGATGCGGGGAAATTTTGCAGCTAAGCTGCTTGCGGGAGGGTGCCGCGATCCGAAAATTGGCGACAATGGAGACAACCAATGGTTTGGAGAAGCATCAAAGAGAAAATCAATTCAAAAAGAACCCATGGTGAGGCTCATTGATCTTTCCTGCGACAAGGCATCGGCCTTCGGAACGGAATGGACGTTGCCTTCTCATCAATCCCCGCCCGAAGCACCAGCTTGCCGGAAGAACCGACTCTCGATGAGAAAGTGGGTCGAGCGAGATCTTTTTTGACCTTTGTTGTTCCGGCGCGTGAGAAAGATTTGAGTTCGAGCCGCCGAGTCCTTAGCGCAATGTTTTACGTCTCAAAATCGGGCACATGAGCAGAAAAGGCTCCAGCAAGCGCCACTGCAAATCGGCGGGACCTGGTCAGCTCCCCATCTATCCCCGGTGAACCAGCCTTGTCAGCCAAAGGAACTGCAGGCATAATCGCCTCTGATTTGTTGGAAAAGTCACGTCATCCTTCTGAAGAAGTACGGGCACTGCCTGCTAGCATTTTAGCCCCCTCTTTGTCGGATCTCTCTCCAACTAAAGCATCGTGACCTTGCCCCGGCAGACCGACTAGCTCAAGGTCTATAACTGTTCGTGTCGTGACTAGTTGGCAAAGCCTGAGTTTTCCAACTTGAGACGGTTGATCTCACGGCAGCCCGTTTCCTGGCGGAAGGTCTCCCAAAGTGGGATGTTTGCCATGCGTATTGCTTACCTATGTTACATTGACACTTCCGTGAAGATGGCTAAACAAAATAGGGTTCGGAACTGGCCTAATCAAATCGCATACTTCGTAAAGTGCAGGTCAA
>NC_043744.1:2124301-2139791 GCF_004337985.1 Pyricularia pennisetigena
TTTTTTTTTTTTTTTTTTTTTTTTTTTTTTTTTTTTTTTCTGCTCCAGGGTATATGTACCTTGGGCTTACTTGTTGACCACTTGTAGATCATCTGGCAGTAAACCCGTGCGAGCATCGACCTGTACGTAACGCTGTTGATTTTCTTTTTCCCTTTTCTCTTTCTTCGAGACACGGCTCATCTTGTCCACCCAATCCCAATGAAAATCGCAAGACAAAGAAGAAAAGAAACGAGTCTTTACCTATACACATAAATAGGTAAAAGACAAACTCCAACAATTAACGACGCCAAGGACAGGTACCTAACCCGAAGGAATTCCCTGCTACCGCTTCGCTCTCTGAAGTCATTCGGCCGAATTATGACGGAGGCTGGAAAGATGCCTCCGTACATATCTGGCGGGACGCGATCGTCGTTCGGGCCGCAAGAAGTCCACACGGAATTGACCTGATGTAGGTATACAAATACTCTGCACACTCCCAAAACAATACAAAAAAAAAAGTGATTCCAAAGCGGCTTGCGAAACCGAACCACCAAAACTTGAGCGGGCGTGGACGCTTCATGAAGGTGGGCACCTCTAGGACAAGTACCGTGACTTTGGACATGCCGCCAACCCGCCCACCAGTGCCCACCCCCTGAGGTGTACCGTACCTTAGGTTTCTTTCATCCCAGCCCAATTAAACCTGAACCGAACCCCGTCTGTTCAGGTTGTCATGTAAGTTCATCAGGTATGATGCATGCATTTTGTGCTATTGTTATTTCTACTACCTTGCTGTAGGCAGTAGTCAACCCAAGGTAGGTTAAAGTAAGGCTCCTAGTCTACGTAGGTGCAGCACCCTATAATCTGTGTGGCTGATGCCGCATGTATGTGTTGAATAAAACTGGCTCCCCTCCCTGACCTTGCCCCGCCTCTACTCTTCAGTTCTCATTCCTCGAGTTTTAAATTGGGAAAACCGTTATGCAACTCCCCTAAAAACTACCCAACGCGTTAATCTCGTTGGGCTGCAGCTTTTTTTCTGTGCACTCAAACGACTCTATTCTTTGTCGCGACCAAATCGCGTCTGACTGGGCAGAAAAATAAAAGGACAGAATAAGACAAAGGCAACAATAAGCAGTCACTTCATCGGCTAGTTTAGGTACCTAACTCAAACCATCTGCTATCAACAAGATCCCATATAATAGTGCAGGTAAGCATGTACTTCCTTTTGTTTCTTTTTCTTTGACACATGATATACACAAATTGCCAGCATTTTACTTGAATTACTTAACCAGTTAGCACATCAACCTATTTATTTATTTATCTATTTATTGTCATTGCATACAACCCAGCCGGCCTTGACCAAGTGGAAGGTACCCCTCCTGATACCCTGGCAGGCAGGCAGCTTACTCACTTGTCTCAATCGACAACGTCCCTTGCACCTTTGATCTGGCAATGCCCAATGTTCCCCGCGTCTGCACCATCATCCACTGCCCTGGGCAACCCACTATTTGGATCAACCAACTAGGTGGTACACAACCAAGCCGGGCCACGGATCGACTCTTCTTTGCATCGTCTAGTCTACTCTGATACTTCAGGGTAATGACGCGCAAGTAATTCCCCGAGCTCGAGGCACCCTAGATTAGCTTCAATCGCCATACACCAGGAGAGCAAGGGGAGCAAGGGGGGAACAAGAAGGAAACAAACAGTCCCGACAGCACATGTGGCTGGGGTTGGTGTTTTCCAAACGGTGTTGGTTGTTTCCCAAAAGTCAGCGTTGGCAGACTCGCAACCAGCTCAACCCTCGTCTGCCACTGCCACTGCCACTGCCCACCACCACAACCACAACCACAACCTGACCCCGCAGTCAACTGCAACCGCAAAGTGGAAAAGGTGCCCAAAGCTCCTCGACCAGCGGATACAGTTAAGCAAGCGACCAACAATCCACAATTTGCGGTTTCCTTTGGAGAACACCTGCAAATCGTAGGTAGCACTTGCCAATTCGAGGACCTTGAATGACCTTGTCGCCTTGCCGGGCGCCGCGCATGTTGTGCGTCAGAGTCTGGCTACGGACTGCCTAGGTTGCTGCTGGACCCTGGCCCCTGGCCCCCTGACTGCTCTAACGACACCTGGAAGCCCACCACCCGCATTAAGGTACAACACGCGCGCCCAGCACGAGACCTTGCACCTGCCCGCCCGCTACCAGCCGCCCACATCGTCCGTCAGTCAGGTCGGTCCCCAGCCAGCCGAGCTCTCGCCAATTCAGCTCAACAGTCAACGCCCAGCCAGGTGTTGAGCGTCGCCCATCGGAACCCCTCTTTCATCCATCTTCCAAGCCACCGCCACAACGAATTGGTCATTTCCTCATCTTCCACTTGGATCACCATCGCAGACCAGCAAGCCCTTTCATTCACTTCACCGTTTTTATCCATGGTCATGTTTCTACTGTTAACTACCTACTTATCAACTGATTTTTGAGTCAAACACCGTTATAATACGTGCTGGATTGACTTTTTTTTTTTTTTTTTTCACTAACATCGGTTTGCTGGTCGAAGTTGGACTGCAGCAGTTTGGCTTTTCCAGGCGGCAGCGGCTCCTGCCTGTACACAGTGAAAGAGTATGGTTGGCCGCCCTTCGTGACCTGAACCCCCCCTACTGTATCCCCACCATCACCTTTCCTTTTCCTACACCACCCTTTTTCATCGCCCAGTGACCACGACCTTATTATTGATCCGTTTTCAAGTTCCCTGTTCATTCTAACTGCTCCGCTTCCCCACTGCTCCGTCACCACCCACTGCTCCCACTTTCTGCTGTCGACCAGTGCGACACTGATCTCCTCGTGTTTTCCCATTCCTCGCCCACCTTTTGACATACCCAGTATCAACATACCCGCCATCTACCAGCCGCTCTCAATCCAGCATACTTCCTACCAAAGCCCTGCTCGTGTCTCCACTGACAAGACGAATTGCGCCAGTTCTGAATTGAATCGTCTTTCTGTCCTGTGGTCTATTTCGCAGCGTATGTCCTGATACCCCGGTATCTTCCTTTTGTCAACCGCTACGTTTTTTTCCCCTTCGATTCGAAAGAGACGACGGACACCAATCGATTTGTCATTCTGCGTACGATATCGCCCCGCGACACCCTCGAAAGGCACCAATTCGGATCGTACTGCCTCACCAAACGTCTTGTCCCAATCGAAATTTGACGGCGCAGCAATTAACCTGTCGCCAGCCCACCTCTGCCAGGCCGATATTCTTGGCCTAGTTGCCCACCACGGCGGACCCTGACGAACCTGATCGACAACCTCCCGAATCAGATTTTCTGTAACGAAGTTGGAGAAAATCGAGTCGGCTGCCCGCGATGTCTCAGAACCGTCCAGCAGCCTTCAATACCCTACGGATGGGTGGTCAGTATAGCCTGCTACCGCCTAAGGAGGAACCCCTCAATCTCGGTGCATCAAGACGCAGCTAACAGACTGTGTCTCTAGAAGTCATCCGTGAAAAGGTTCAAGATGGAATTACCGGAGAGACGCGCGATCTGCAGTACACGCAATGCAAGATTGTTGGCAACGGTTCATTTGGCGTCGTCTTCCAGACAAAGCTGTCACCCTCGAACGAGGATGCTGCGATAAAGAGGGTTCTGCAGGACAAGAGGTTCAAGGTGCGCTTGACTCCAGGAGTATCCCTCAAACCTTCTTGGCAACAATTGATGCTAAATCAGGTCTACTTTTTTGTTCTTCAGAACCGTGAGCTACAGATCATGCGGATCGTTCGCCATCCGAACATTGTGCAGCTAAAAGCATTTTACTACTCTAATGGGGAGCGCGTGAGTACTGACACCTGACGAAGGCTGATGGCATTTTACTGACCACACGCAGAAAGATGAGGTGTATTTGAACCTGGTACAAGAATTTGTACCTGAGACCGTCTATCGCGCGTCGAGGTTCTTTAACAAGATGAAGACTACGATGCCGATTCTCGAAGTCAAACTCTACATCTACCAGCTCTTCCGGGCGCTGGCCTACATCCACTCTCAGGGAATCTGCCATCGCGATATCAAGCCACAAAACCTCCTCCTCGATCCAGCCACTGGTATTTTGAAGTTGTGTGACTTCGGAAGTGCCAAGATTCTCGTCGAGAACGAGCCCAACGTGTCGTACATCTGCTCACGATACTACCGCGCCCCCGAGCTAATCTTTGGAGCCACCAACTATACCACCAAGATTGGTACGTAGCCCGGAATCTGATCCAAAATAGGAATATTGAAGCCTTCGGCTAACGACGAGTGTTTGCCAAACCTAGACGTCTGGTCCACGGGCTGCGTTATGGCAGAGCTGATGCTTGGCCAGCCGTTGTTCCCAGGCGAGTCTGGTATAGATCAACTCGTGGAGATTATCAAGGTTCTGGGCACGCCGACTAGGGAGCAAATCCGTACGATGAACCCCAACTACATGGAGCATAAGTTCCCTCAGATTAAGCCTCACCCATTCAACCGGGTTCTCAGGAAGGCGGACAACAATGCCATTGATTTGATCGCTCGACTCTTGGAGTACACACCGACCGAGCGACTTGGCGCCATCGACGCAATGGTTCATCCTTTCTTTGACGATCTCCGCAACCCATCAACAAAATTGCCAGACTCAAGGCATCAGACTGGCCAGGTTCGGGACTTGCCGCCTCTATTTGACTTCAACCGGCACGGTAAGTTGTACATCCGTCTTTTTCCATTCACAGGACATTCGAATGCCAGTCTAACAATGGCCTTGTCTTTTTTTTTTTTTTTTTTTCTTGCGCCAGAATTGTCGATCGCTCCACAGCTGAACCACCAACTCGTACCGCCACACGTGAGGCCTACGCTGGCGGCCCAAGGCTTGGATATTGATCACTTTACGCCTATGCGGAAGGAGGACATGCTTGCGAGGTTAGATTGAGGGGATGGAACAGCCTATGAGCTCCAGTCGCTCATAGGGCTTCTATTGTATCGGTAACATCGGTCTGAAAACGATACGACATCTCATCTCACCATTTTGGGAATTACGCAGAGGATCCTGGCTACGATGTAGCGGCAACGAACGCCCCTGACAACCCCGCAGTGATCCGGGCTGTCCTGATGTGATATTAGCCGCCGTCACTAGCAGCTGAGAGAATATTGTCGATAACGTTGGAACGGACAACCGGGATACAACCCGAAATCGTGCCAGGCCGGCCTAGAAGCCGCCTTGGCCCGAGCGCCCTCGACTATCGGTGGTGTTCGGGATCCGGATTGGTTCAGGGGTCTACTTGCGTATTGGCTCCGGATGTGGAACATAGCAGGCTGATATTTGCTTGCCCGGTGCCAAGACCTCATCACGTTTGAGGCTCGAGGCGGCCCTTTTTTTGGAAGAACAGATCAAGATTTGCAACCTTTTTCTCCTCTAGATTTCACTCTGCATGATCTGATATGGCTTTACTCTCCCCAAGCTACATTTGGCACCGGCATTTCAGTCAGTCTGTGCGCGATAAGGGATATTTTGATTTGTTCTCTGGCGGGCGAGCAGCTGTCTGTTCTTGACTCGCTGGAGTGATGCTGGCTTGTCCACGTTTCGTTTCGTTTGCGCAAGCACACTGCCAAAGGCGGTAAGTTTCCTAGTTCTCCAGGGTCTGCACGCGGTCCTCGTCTTATGGCCTCTGCCACAGAACTACCAAAGGTTTAAGAGATGTCATATGCGCTCAGTTTGAAAGTCGACATGACTAGATCAATCCATTAACCAGAAGTTACCGAATGAGATCGCACTCAGGGGCGCAATGGTTACAGGCATTGAGAAGGTCCCGATAGGTGGACGGGGGCCAATTTCGCATCAATTTATTTTGTATCTCTATTCTGTTTTCCATCGTAGCTTTCCGCGGAAGTGGTGCGAGAGTCGGGTCCAATTCATAAAACCACATGATTGCTAGGTTGTGTCGGCCGCGCTTGGTGCAGTGAGTTAGTTCAGTGATGCGTTTTGTGTTGGACGTCAAAGTTTCTCGCCCTTATGCGAGTATCCGCATCCATAGTCAGATCAAATCCCCAGCGGATAGGAATATGGCACAGTGCTGCTAGTACCCGAGACAATCCAATTCATGCTCCTTTTCGGCAGTTGGCTGATTTACAACACTTTTTTTCTCAATTTCATGACGGTCCTCCGTATGTACGGTAGGTCCCAAAATAGTTACATGGTTGGTAGGGGTTGGATTATGTAAGTAGATGAAGAGTAGCCCCACTCAAGCTTCAGCTAAACTAAACTCTTGACGCGCTGCAGGTGAGCTTCAATTGACTGGACCGCGAGCCCGGTAGTTATTTGCCCACGCGCAACACCAGGGCTCTCATCAGCGCCCTTTTCTGGTTCACCATACGAGGCATTCGTCATCCTGCTGGATAAAATCCTTTATTCCATCGCATCCAAACTTTACATATTTCATCAATTTGATTACTTTCGCCTAATTGGCCTAGTGAACTGTGTCTCGACTTGGAGCAGCGCGGCGGTAGTTGTTGGGCTTGGCGCCATCTACATCAACATCCATCATGGCCGATTACGATCGTCGATATCGCGGTGATGGTGGTCGTGGAGGCTACAACCCAAGGAAGCGCAGGTACAATGGTCAGTCTCAGACTTTGGTCACCTACAGGCCCAGATCCCCTCAATATGGCCACGTCGCAGTCGCAAATTCATTCAACTGATACAATGCCTCCCTTTTCGCTTGCAGATGACGACGACTATGGCCGAAATCGCGGTGGTGGCCGTAGACGCCACGACGGCAGCTCCCACGCACCTCCCTACATCCGGATACGAAAGCAGCTTTTGGGCCTTGCCGAGTCGGCGGCGCGTAAGTGGCATGAGGATGTCGTCTCTGTTTCGCGGCTGGTCGTAGATAATTATGACGATGAATTCGTGCGCAACGGATTTCTGGACCTGGTGTGTCAGCTCGTGGTCGAGCAGCCACTCAAAACCCCCTTCGTCGCCGCCGTGGTCCTGGTCACAAACACGCTCAAGTCTGAGCTTGTTGCGGAGTTGCTGGTGAGGGCGGGCAAGGCCTTGGAAACGGCCATCACAGCGGGCGAGTGGCGCGAGGTCAAGGCGCTGCTGAAGCTGCTGGCATGCCTCCAGACATGCCTTGAGGGTGAAGGCATCTTCCCTGTACTGGACGAGCTTTTCAACCGTGCAGTTGACCTGCAGACTGCGAGCTCCGATGATGTAAGTTTGCGCTTTTGTATGCGATTGCGCCGCTCGGGAAGAATCTACTGACCCTTCTTTCTGAACCGACTAGACCATTGGTATCGAATTGGTCAAGATCATCCTCCTGACAATCCCATACATCATGGCTGCGGCACCTGGACAGTGGACAGACAAGGCCGCCGAGTTGATGGACAAGACAGACGTCATCGCCTCCGAAGACCACCCAATGCAAAAGCTGGTTGACCCATACTGCCCTGAGGCGGGTGAGAAGGATGTGGAGGCATCGCCGAGTCTGCTTAGCTTACTCCAGAAACAACTGCAGGCCGAAGCGGGCAGTGGCTGGGGCCTTGAGTGTCTGCCGCGGCCGTGGAAGATGCCCCTAGAGGAAGTCGAGCAGCAGTCCAAGTTGGACGACTGCCCCAAGCACCCTCTGCCCGCCATATCTGTCCCCGAGACTATAGTCGCGGGCAACCGACCGCTATTCCCTGAGGTTTCTATCTCCATCTACGCTGCACAGGATGTCGCCTCAGTACCCCCAGACACGACCATCGCAGCCTCGCTCATACGCGACGCCATTCTCGATACGATCAACACGCTGCACTACAACCGCAACGTAGTGGCGCGGTTTTTGATTGATATCGACTGTTATTTCTCAAACGGCACTTTCGTCAAACGCGCTACGCCTTTTGATCGATTGCGAGACGTAGAGGCAGGCAAGTCGACTTGGAAGCCTGAAGACGTAGTTGTGGACGCCGTATTCTCTCAGATCCTGCAACTACCCAGGCCGGAACACAAGCTGGTCTTCTACCATTCTGTCCTAACGGAGACATGCAAGATCGCTCCAGCTGCCATCGCACCGAGTCTTGGTAGGGCAATTAGGCACATCTACCGTAACATTCCGCGCCACGACCTGGAGCTGAACCACCGCTTCATCGACTGGTTTTCACACCATCTGAGCAATTTCGGATTCACCTGGAAGTGGGTCGAATGGGTTGACGATGTAGAGTTGCCCGCTCTACACCCTCTCAAGGCTTTCATTGTCGGTGCTCTGGACAAGGA
The DNA here is from genome assembly GCF_004337985.1 of Pyricularia pennisetigena. Lineage (NCBI taxonomy): Eukaryota > Fungi > Ascomycota > Sordariomycetes > Magnaporthales > Pyriculariaceae > Pyricularia > Pyricularia pennisetigena. The sequence goes on from NC_043744.1 coordinate 2,132,526, forward strand.
AATTCGATTGAGCTTTGCGCAACGTATAAAGAATACTGTACCTGACGAGTACAAGTCGTTGATTGGTCCCGAGAAAGAGATAGACGTTCCGGAATTCAAGTACAAGAACGATGGTAGGTTTGCGGAGCTTAATTCCTCGGCACATCAGATTCACTTGCGATGTCCACGTTTGGCAGGCCGCCACAGCCCATACATAACTCCCAGCTAACAATGTATTTATCAGATGTTCCTTTCGCTGCTCAGGGACGTGAGATAGCAAATCTCCTCAAGAAAAAGGAGCCGGATGAGGCCATCCAGCCCTTCATCGAGGAGATCCAAAACGGCGCTGTCGACCAAGGCCTCGATCCTTTGGTTACCAGCACCGATGTTTTCATGACAGCAGTTCTTGCCGTGGGTAGCAAGTCCTTATCGCATGTGCTTGCATGTATCGAGCGAGTCAAGGACCGGCTTCTTGATGCCGGAGCCGCATCGGTTGCGGCGCGGATACAGGTGATTGAGGCCGTCATGGCATACTGGTCTGCCCACCAAGGTGTGGCCCTTTCCATCGTCGAGAAGCTGCTCAACTACGCCATCCTGACACCGGCCGTCGTTGTCGAGTGGGCCGTCGGCGCAGGGCGGGGCGCAGTTACTGCCATAGAGGACGACGAGTCAAGGTTGGCGCAGGATCACATCTATGAGCTCGTTCTCAACACTGTCCGCAAGGTTACTGGCCGAGTGAGGCAAGTTGCCATGACCAAGGCGCAAAATCCGGATGGTGATGTTGCCATGAATGAGGACCAGGACGGCCCCGAGGTCAAAGAGATGCGCGAGCTGTTTCAGCTTATAGAGAACGCACTCGCAGCAAGGGCATCGTCGCTTGCAAGCAACAAGCTACTTGCCCGCCTCTGGGTAGATCGCTGGCAGCGGGCATTCAAGAGATGCGCGGCCATCGAGGAGAACTTTCTGATCGAGGTGGAGAAGAATCGGAAGAAGCAGGCGGCCATTGCTGCCGCTGCACCTGCCTCTGATAACAAGCCCGAGGCCAAGGAAGGCGATATTGCGTAAGCGGTATGCGTAGTGAGTCGTGGCTTTACTCTCTTATTTTCTTTCTTGGTTCACGGGGAGGGGGCGCGCCGTATACAAATCCGTGGGCTTGCAGGAACATCTCCGCCAACTGTCTTTTTGATATCTAGACGAGCCTGGTAATTTGGTTCTTTTACCCGTTATATCTTTGGTCACAATTTGATATTTTCAGAGTTGGGAGTGCATGCCTTATATGGCATCGGGATCTGACCTACGGGGTCGACAGTTTCGTCGACCCTTATTAAAATGGGTCGCGGGCGGGAATTCTTCCCTGCAGGAGACAAGAGGTCTGCTTGGAAGGCAGCCCTACTGGCACTATTCGTTTCCTTGGCACGAAGTAAGGCGTTGTTGGTATTAAAAGGTTCCCTGCCGCCGCTCAAAGGGTTCATAGAGCGGTCTACGTAGCGGGTCGACCCATGAAAGGCGGACCATAACATTCAGCGGAGAGAAGAAAAAAATAAAAAATAAAAAAAAAGACTGTATTTCACTGTCTTCCCGGAGACTACGTATAGTGAATGCAATGGCGTTACAATCCTGTTTGTTCCATATATTGGGTCCGAGTAAGCAGGCTGGAGACGTGTGCGTAGCCTGGTAAAAGAAAGGCGTAAGTTCGGTCGTAGGTTTTATTTCAGCACCAACTCCTGATCGACTTGACGAGTGATGATTGCTGAACCTAACTAAGGACCTGATATGCAGGTTCTTTGCAACACAAGCGAGTAGGTTGGTAAGTAGGTAAGCCAGAGGACAAAAGTCGCAGAGAGATAGACAAGATGTGAACGTCTCGACACAGGAATTCACCGTGACTTTGGAATCATGTTAATGGTGGTGGCAGTTGTAGCTCGCAGTGTTCATTGGGGGTGCTAAAGTAACAATGACTTGGATAGCATTCTGATAATGTGAGTATCTGTTTGTCACACCATTTTGTAGTTGTAGCTACTGGATATCCAACTGTTTTTGACAGCTGAGTATGCTTGAATGTTGAGACGTGAAAACCGAAATGGATTGAGTATAAAACAACATACTGTAGCAGTTTTCCGAACTCTTTTCTCAACCCTCTTTAATAGATGACTCGAAGAAACCTATTTGAAAGGCAAATAGATTCCCACAGTAACATTGACCAAAGCGGTTCAAATTATGCATACGGTATATGCCTAACATACAATATGGTATATGCACAACTACAAATAGTACAGGGATGTCCCCATCAAATGCAAATCACCGTAACTCCTCGCTTTCCCATTGTAAGCCATAGCTTTTCTTGCTCTCTAAAACCACATGTCAACAGGGCCATAGACAGACCTGTGAGCCTATCCCGGCAGCCGGCAGATCACCACCTAGGCGCCTGGCTCGGCAGGCGCTCATTGAGCGAGTGAATCGGCAAGTATGAAGCGCCTGACAGTAACACCAAGGTCTAGCTCCGGTACACGAGGTGCTGAATGAGCCCGTGAAGCGCCTCGATCCTCCAACATCTCTGTCTTGGGTCTCCACATATCCGATTCGACCAGCAGACAAGACTTTGCGTGTCGATGCTTTACTTGGCATGACGTCTCTTTTGTTTTTTCCGCGATTCGTGCGACAGTACTGGGCTGACCGCTTGATGCGGTAGGACCTAGACTTTCCACGATATGCCGCTAGAAGGCGAGATTGCCTGCCTGAATATCGGAAGCCTAGGTACGCATCGCTGGCGGGTAAACCTTGCAAAGCCTTCTTAACACAAGAGGTTTATTCGGACAGGCCTGTGATTATACTATCCTGATGGCGCTCCCGAGTCAACGGCGAACGGGAAAGCCGGGCGGTGGGGCTGGTGCTCCTGGAGGCCCAGGCATACCCGGAGGAGGTATGTAGCCTCCTGGCACTGGCATCGGGGCTCCGTTAGGTGGGGCGAACCCAGGGGGTGGTGCTCCAAAGCCTGGGTGCGGCTGCTGTCCAGGGGGTGGTGGCAGGCCCATGGGGCCCGGAGGACCACGGAATCCCGATGGCGGCATCCCGGGGTGGAAATTGCCTGGAGGCCCGCCCATGCTAGGAGGCGGACGAGCAGGCAGACCGGACGGAGCAGGAGGTAGTGCGTGCCCACCCATCATACCCATGTGGCGTCCAGCACCGGCTGCCTGGGGTGGCAAATGGGCACCAAATCCGGGTGGGCCGCCACGAGGTGGAGGTGCACCATACCCGGCAGGGATGCCGGCCGGCGGCACCATCGACGGCGGAACGCCAGCATGCGGCTGGTGAGGAGGAGCAACGCCGATCGCACCGTTCGAGGCTGCGGGATCAAAGCCCGGCGGAGGACCAGCGGCCGGGCCGGTGGGAGTTGCCGGTGTCGTGGCGGCTGGTGTTGACGCGGGAGCGGACATGAGGTATGCTGGAGGCAGAGGCTGCTGCTCGGGAACGATGTTGTGCTTCTTGCCCTCGGCAGCCAGCTTTCGCTCGGCCTCGTCACCGTGACGCTCGCCCTTGCCATCTTTCTTGTAAGCGTACTCGACGGTGATCTGCTTGCTCAGCAGGTACTGGCCGTTCATGGTGTCTCGGGCAGTGTCACTGGCTTCAAAGCTGTCGAAGTTGACAAAGCCGTAGCCCTTTGAGATGTTGTTGGCGTCGCGGACGACGTTTGGGGGAGTGACGAGCTGACCGAAGCGACTGAAGGTGTCGAAGAGGATCTTCTCGTCGACCTGGGGGTCCAGGTTGTTGACAAAGAGCTCGGCGCCAATCTCGGCCGTCTTTTGCTTGTCGGCGCTGGCCTTGTTGACGCGGATGACCTTGCCAAAGACGCGGATGCCGTTGAGTGCGCGGGCGGCATAGTCAGCGGACTCGGGGGTGTCGAACTCGACGAAGCCGTAGCCCTGATGGGTGCGCGAGACACGGTCCATGGGCATGTGCAGGTTCACGACGGGGCCCATCTGCGTCATCATTTCCCACATGAGCGCCTCCCCGAAGCGCTCATCCAGGTTACCGACGTAGACGGTCGCCTCCTTGTTCTGCTCCCAGTGTTTGTTTGACATGATGGGTGGTTGAGGGCCAAGGGAGCAGTGGTTGTTGTGGGTATTAGGTACGTGAACTGCCCAAATTCCAAAATGATGCAGGTACGGAATGGGGGCACGGTACCGCGTCGCAGTTCAAAGATTGAAATTTTGCCCAGGGCGGTGGGAGAGCTCTGTGGGGTGCTTGTCAGGGATCAGGTACCTACTTACTTATAGCTTCGCGACTAACTGTACAGTGCCCGTACGAAGAAGCTAGCTGACATCAGCAGTCGTTGTTCTCCACATATTTGGCGCGTTGTATCCACTCTGGTCAAAATTTAGAGGTTACGGCCCAGCCATGATTCTTTGACCGTTGCGCGCGCGACAGATAATCTCAAGACCGAGCATTCGACCTCAAAGAAAAACCTCAAGGTACCACCACACACCCATTCACCAGAGCCGAGATTGCTTTTATTCAAGCAGGCAGAAAGACAAGCGACCCATTCATACAGCAACTTTCCGCAAAGCCCGAAATCAACCCAGCCTTCACCATGTTTGCCCTTTCAGAAGAGTCCAAGGTCCGCCTCACCCACCCGCACTGATATCTATATACTTTACGAAAGCGCCTCCCTCTCTTTGAACAAAATCACTGACAGCTTTAAAAAAAAAATCTCTATTTTAGGAGCGCATTGGCAAGCTCATTGACGTCTCGCGCGTTGCCATGCACTATGGATACTTGCCCTTGATCCTGTATCTCGGCTACACCAGAAGCGAGCCTCGCCCATCATTGATCAAGTAAGTGTTGGAATCACTTCGAGACCAAGACTTTCCCCCTCAAGTCCGGCATACTGACATGTGGTGGTTAGGCTCTTCTCCCCCCTCGAGTAAACGACAATATGGATCGAGCTTTGTGGCGACCAGTTGCGAGTGAGGAGAGCTATGTACTTCGCTGAGGTTGAGGCGACAGTGCGTGTACAATGATATTGCCTAAAATGGGCTCATGGGGTCACTTTGGGATAGGAGGAAGCTGCTGTTCAAGTTCTCAACTGTCGTTTGGCGACGCTGTATTATATTGTAATGAGCATCATCCATAGACTGTGCTCTACGAACTTAATGATCTTGGCGATAGAACCGCTACTGTGCCAGGGTAATGTTGATTTCTTTACGCAAGACTTGTGGTGTAATAACAATATTAAAAGTACCTAGGAACTAGAGATGTAGTGCGGTGCATATTTATGTTAATGTGACCAAAGGCCATCCAATGCATGGCTAGGGAATGAACAGTTTTAGTGAGGCCGTTTGGTCCACGTGATATAAAATACTACCAGTCTGGTATATCAATCATTAAACTCGGTTCAAGCAAATCAAATGAGTGAAACCACAAGTCCGATGGAATAAATATCCATTCCAGTTATCCAGTTAGCCAGCTGTAGTGAAAGTGTCTTGGGTAGTTGAAAGTGGAAATATTTGAGGCCAGATTACTGGTATAATGGATGGTTGACGTCAAAACTGGTAATTAAAGCCATTGCGAAATTATATTTTGATCCCAAATGAAAACTACACCCAAGAAAAAAAAAAAAAAAAAAAAAAAACTGCCACTCTTTAAATTTTATTCACCAAAACTGCCCAAAACTAACACGATGACGAACTTGTAAGGTGTCTTCAACAAGAGACAGTAGAACAAGAGGTGCATTCATGGTCGTGGCCAACGATGCAGGTCGAGATGGCCTCTCACCTGCCATGGTCGAGACCGTCGCCGGCCTCTCCGCCGGCACAGTCGCAACGCTCGCCGTGCACCCTCTAGACATTGTCAAGACGCGCATGCAGAGTAAGTAAAGCAAGCCAACGACTTTTCCAGGCTGGCTTTTTTTTTTTTTTTTTTCTCCCGCCCTGCAACCCTCCCGCGATGCACTTTTTGTTCTCGCTAACACCCGCTGCCCCAGTCCACCGCAGCAATGCAGCCGCGGCAGCATCGGCGTCATCGAAACCAGGCCTCGCGCAACCACCACCGCCGCCGCTCAGGACCGTGGCGGTGCTCAGGAGCCTGGTACAGACGGAGAAGCCCATCGCCGCTCTGTACCGAGGGCTGACGCCCAACCTCGTCGGCAACGCCGCGAGCTGGGCCTCGTTCTTCTTCTTCAAGAAGCGCTGCGAGCAGGCCATTCTGTCGCTCAAGCAGCAGCCGACAGCTTCCTCGGACGGGTGCCTTGTCCAAGACGACAATACCGACGATGGCAGCGCCAGGCTCGCACCTCAAGACTACTTCATCAGCTCCGCGGCCGCCGGCGCCGCCGTCCAGGTCCTCACCAACCCCATCTGGGTCCTCAAGACGCGCATGCTCTCGTCCGATCGCGGCTCCGCCGGCGCGTACCCCAGCATGTGGGCCGGCGCGTCCCGTGTCTGGCGCGAGGAGGGCCTACGTGGCTTCTACCGTGGCCTGGGCATCAGCCTGCTCGGGGTCAGTCACGGCGCCGTCCAGTTCGCCGTGTACGAGCCGGCCAAGAGGCTATACGTCGCGTGGAGGATTCGGGGACGCCAGGATGATACTGCAGTAGCAGCAGCAGCAGCAGCAGAAAGCCCTACCATGACCAACGAGGCCACCTTGGTCATCTCGACGATGGCCAAGCTCTTTGCTGGCGCCGTCACGTACCCGTACCAGGTCCTGCGCAGCAGACTACAGAACTACGACGCCGAGAACCGGTTCGGCCGCGGCATCGTCGGCGTCGCTACGCGGCTGTGGCGGGAGGAAGGTGTCAGGGGCTTCTACCGTGGGCTAGTCCCGGGCGTCGTGCGAGTCCTGCCCGCCACCTGGGTCACCTTCCTCGTCTACGAGAACACCAAATACTACCTGCCGAGGTGGACTGCAGGCAGCCAAGCATGAGGCTGTACCTTGGGAGGGTCTTTTTTTGGGCTTTGCTTGTGGCTTCCCCTCGCACCCGTCCTCGCTCTTTCTCTCTCTTCCGCTCCTAGCTATTATAACTCTTTCTCTTCTTTACCTACTCTCAACAAAACAGGGTGGCTCGTCAAACATGTGGCGTGCCTTTCACACAGGTTCCGGAGTCCTCGAACCAAACTACGTTGGAACACACCCCCTCTCTGGACCCTTAGCCAGCCTTCCAGGGCCTTATGGGGGCTCTAGGGCTCTTGGACCCTCTGGGGAAGCCGATGCGGTTCACATCAAACCTCGCGGTCTAGATCTACAGTAGCAACTTGTCCTTCCCAGGTTGCTATACCACATGGTAGCAGATCG
>NC_043744.1:2140731-2182147 GCF_004337985.1 Pyricularia pennisetigena
GCTCGCGTGGTTGTGTGTGTATGTGTGCTTGTGTGTATCTATCTCTACAGTAGGTAAGTTGCTCTGAAAGTCTGGTACTGCAACATGCAGATGGGTGCATGTGCGTGAGTTGCACGTGTGGGAATCGTCCACGCGGGCAAAATCGGACCTGCATGGTTCCCAGGATAATAGGTAGGTAGGGCAGGGCCCATGTCGAAAGGGTAAAAGGAAATCCAAGCTTGAAACAAGAGGCGCTTCTTTTGGTGGTCTTGTGCTGCTACGCAGCATTGCCACAAGAAATGACAGGTCACCGGGATCAGCGCCCGGTCTCCTAGTACCACTAGGCACTAGGTGGCGGGTTGCAAGGCCTGGCGATACAGCTCTTCCTGACTGGAAGAAAGCCTCCGCTACATCGAGAGCCTGTGCTTGGGGCCTCTACATGGGTCTGGTCAAAATTAGGGGGATGTGCTAAGGTAAGCCGGAAAAGGCCAGAAAGCCCAGTCAAACAGAGAGTGAACAAAAATGCAGATTCATGAATGTTGTCAGGGCGGCTGAGTGTTGAGGTTGGTCAGTCAAAGATCGCCGAAGCGTGAATGTTGGTGTTGATATTGGATAGTTTTTCTTCCCCCTGGTTCATCCAAGCTCGTGAACTTTTGTATGGCGTCTTTGGGAGGGGACATGTTCAGGGAAAGACACGGTGCTGTAGATGGCGTTATCGAACAACGGGCCCTCCCTCGTCAAGTAACCGTGGAGTACTACTGTAGGGTTAGCCAGAGGTAAGCACCAGAGCAGAGTTCCACTTCATCCCACAGGCCTCATTTCCCCGCCGTTTCAACCCTCCCTTTGAACGGAGGAGACCCGGCGCTGCGATGATGACCTCGTCGTGGTTCTTGGCTACTGCAGCTTGTTTTCGGTGTCGATATCAGGATGCTAGGATTCTAAGCGAACAGTAGCTGCTGCAGCAGGTCGCCTATTTTTTTTTTTTCTTTCTCCTGTCACACTCACACCTACACTCGCACGCGCACCAGCGGTAGTCAGTTCAGATGATCATCGGCATATTGAACCCGAAACAGACTGTTCATCTCAAGTAAAGATGGAGCAGCGGGGCAACCAACCGATCCTCTTTCCCCCCTCTGACTCTTTTATTTTATTTTACCTCGTAAATAGCAGCAGGTTTACCTGGCGCTGCGACGTAATATGAAGCCGCCGAGGAGTCTGCGGCATCTAGATCTCATATGTCTGCCGCCAACCTGAACAGCTGAGATGACTTTTTTGGTAGTGTATGGTGGCGATTGCAACCACACCTCAGCGCGTAATGGGGGCGCGCAGGGGTCATCTCGAGAGCCTGGTCCGGAAGACTTCCCCTGGGTGCCAAGATGTGTACTAGCAGGGGTCACGAGCCGAAAGAGGTTCCTTGCAGGTCGGAGGAAGCAACACACTCTAACAGTCGGGGCAACCACCCAGGAACCTCAGTCATCCCATGAAGGCCGTCTTGTCCATCTCACAAAAAAACCCCTGCTTGGGTGCCCACAACCGATATGGTGGGATTTGCAACTGGGCCTTCTGGTAGCTCGTCACGATCCTCTGTGCGCAAGTTGGCTATGAAGTCAGTCCGGCCCTCGGTTGTATAATTGTTAGTCCGCAACTTTTCTCCTCGCTAAAAATGCCTTTCAAACGGTCAGAGGGGCAACTAGTTAGTCAGAGAGAGGGAGCGGTGGGGTGGAAAGGAGAATATGACAGAAAGAAAGAGTTTGATGCGTCAAAGACGGTCATTTGCAACGGGCTGGACTCTAAAGAGTAGTTGGTTGAAAGGGAACTCGTGTGCGAAATATCACAAATGATTTCAATCTTCCCACCCTTGCATCCATGCTCTTATTGCCGCAATACTGGTGATATCAGCGACTAAATTTAACAAATGAACCAACCCATGGAGCGAGCTGTTGCAAAATAACGGGAATAAGACATAAAACGTATCGATATGGCCCTTAAAGGCAAGGAATGACAGGACCGCGGCGCGCATCCGTAAAGTGTAAAGGAGAGAGTGTGTGATTGAACGCCCCTGACGTACTTGGAGAAGATTAGCATCGGGATCATGTCTGATCAATACTATAACTGCGTCCTTCAAGGAACTGCTTAATAGATATTTTTTCTATGTAAGTGCGATTGATATGCGCGGTGCATGTGGATGTGGTGAGCATATGCATGACTTCGCGAGGCTCGCTTTTTTTTTTCTTCTTCTTCTTATGCTAGTACTTTTTTCTTCCATTCTTTGTTAGAAACCAAGAAACCGGTCATAAGATCGGATCGTGTGCAGCTAGGTCCGGTACTCGCCTGCGTATCGCGATGCCGAGGGGCAAATTGTGCCGATGGTGAAAGGATCGCCAGCATGGGGTGGGTGTAGAGGTAGAAAGACCCGAATGGTTTTTTGTCAATAAAAAGGGTCGAGGTCTCGATTGGTTCAAGGAGACAAGGAAAGGGCCAGGGGTTGAAAGTAAGGTACAATAGGTAGGTAAGCAAGGCAAGACAAGCAAGGAAGGAATCTACTTTCCTTGGCAACCTGATTTGATTGACCAGTACACTGATCATCATGTAAGTATGCAAACCTTCTTGGCTTGCTTCCGGATGGAATACCACTACTTATCCGGATTATCAGTTGAGATCATACGTGTAATTACACACACACATACTTAATTACGCGCGCACCCAATTGAGCCGCGCTTGCAGGGTAGGGAGAGCAAAGAGACCAGGGGTTGGGATGGAAGGGGCCCCGGTGCGAAATGCGCTGCAATTGTGGAGTTATATGTGCGCGAATGCATCATTCCCCTCAGAAATATTTTGTGAGAAGTGACAGAAGCTCGTCGGGGATTGGGGAGAAAGATAGGCCATAAAGGGCTAGTAATCTGTCTAAAACGTTGCAGGAGTGCTAGACGAGAATCGATTGGCTGATATCGTCATTTCTCCCAGCTCCGAGTACTAAGCCAAGGGGGAGGGGGAAATGGTTAGAGGCAACGGCCAAGGTCTGGGAGCGCTGTTGGCTTAGCTTCGTTGGTCGGTTGCAATTTTTTTCCCCCCCTTCTCTCTTTCTCTCTGAATTCTGAATAGAGAGGCAGGGCTGCTGCTAACCTCCACTGCCCAGCCAGGCGAGCTAGGCTACCTCCCCGGGGCTGTCTCCTCCCTTGCTCAGACCCCAGAGGCATCTTGCGGGCTAGCCTTCCACCTGCCTTGCCTACCTTGCTTGCTTGCCTAATATTGAGATTTCATGTTCTTTGCGCCTTGCGTTTACCACAAGTTCGTCTCGCAAAATTCCGTAGATGAGCCAGACCACGTGGAATCCAAATCGTGCGTGCATCATCGCAGTTGTGTGACTCTCTCACCCCTGTAGAAATAAATCAGGACGGGTGCCCGCATAGCTTGACGTGCCTTTGCCTACAATAAAAGGCAGTCAGTCAATAAGGCAGAAAAAAAGGATTCCGTAGATAAGATTGATATTGATTGACAAATAGACTACTCTACGATAGTCGTTCGTAACAAAGACTGTCAGCACCCTTAGACCCAATCTAGAATAAGTCCACGGTCGGCATGGCACCTACCGTCATTACAACCTGGGGGTTAGTCAATCAATCAATCAATCAATCAATCAAGCTTCGATTCTAACCCATGTTGTTCGCGGAATAATGTATTTTCTATTTACACTACTGTAGTGAGGGGGAACAAATCAGGGTTTACGGTAAACTTGGGGTGAGCTTCGTTAGTCAGTCGTCGGCCCAGTTATCAGTAGTTTCGAGTCTTCTTCCCAGCGCTGAGCGGATCTCTTCCCGGGACGGATCGAAAGTTCGCTTCGCTACCTAACCTGCCTTTGGAAGGTAAGGAAACCCCCACTCGCCGGTTCGATGCGATTGAATGGCAGCCAGCTGATTGGCTGCGCATCCATTTCCATGAGGTTTCGGTCCGGAAACCGGGTAGTGAATGGGTAAGGTAGTCGGTAGCATGGTAGGTTGGCACCTTTATGTACGTGCGAGAAAAAAAAATGCCCGCTCGATGCTCCTTCCTTTTTCTGTTTCCTTGAACATCCGAAATGCTTGGTTGCCAAGAAAAGGTTCCTCTCAAAACGATCACGTACATGATGGAGTTACCTTGCGAGCCATGATAAAAAGAATAATAACAACCCCTCATATTTCTCTTATAATGGTTTTTGGGTTTCCGCCCATTAACCTTCGTTTCATTTACCCTTGTGATCTGTGCTGCATTGTATTTTGTTTCACTTTTTTTTTTTTNNTTCCTTCCTTCCCAAAACCGTTGCCAAATGAAGAAATCTGATTCCAGATTTCGGTATCAATCGCATGTTTGCTACTGTGTACGGAACAGGCCGTTTGTGTCCATCTCAACCACTACGGTGTCGTAGAGTGACACACAAGGATTCCCCAGCTTGTAACAGGAACGCCATCTTACTCTGAAAACTTTGGTACTGTTGAGAGGGGGGCCTTGTTTTGTTATTTTTTGTGTAACCGCGCTGCAACCACTCTACCACTCTCTTCAGCTGCCTGGCTAGAATTAGAATCCAGCTGATACAGCCAAAGAGAAAAAAGGAGGACTGCATGCGGAGAAATTCTCTGATCACTAAGCGGAAAATATTACGTGCAAGGCACATAGATGAAGATCCTTCGAGGACGAGATATCATGCTCTGCCCACCCACAAGAGCAAAAAAAGGTAAGGATACACACTAGTAGACATGGTGTAGCGTAAGAGCTAGAAAGATCTGGTCCAGGCCTTGAAATCAACTGGCACCAAGTTTGCAGCCCAAGAGGACCTACCGAGACGAAAGGACCGAAGGACCCTGCGGTATTGCTTTGTCGAATGCATGTTGGAGGCAGATTCATCCATGTCCATGCGAAGCGCCTTCGTTCTCATCACGGGTGGTGGGTGGACGAGGCAGGGAGAAAACCCCCATCTCCGCAAAGCCCCACCAAAGACTGCTTTGCCATGATTCCCTCTTTCGTACTGCGTAATTAATGGCGTAGCCCAGCTGGCGGATCTCGCCTTGCCCGACGTACTACTCTTTTGGGAGTATTACGGGAGGCGAAAAGGGTGGGAAAGAAATTCCCGAAGCGAATTCTAAAGTGAGTGGTCCGCAGCCACAGTACTGTAGCTGGTCTCAACCACCAACCCCTTGTCCTCCGGGGATGTGAATTGCTGCTATCCGGGTCATATCTATTCTTGCTGGCTGCTTTGCCGAGAGCTTCCACGGGGCACAATGGCTGCTGCCACCGAGTAGAACATATATGCACTGGGTGTGAATTTCGTATGCCATCCCCAATGACAGACCTAGATACGTAGTTAGCGCGATTCAACCTCGGGACAACCTCAGTGCCTCCATCAGCCAAAAAGCCTCTCAACCTCAACCTCAATCTCGATGGACGGGGGAAGACCTTGGTTGGATTCATGGTTCGACGAGATCCGGATTCTGCCATGGGACGGGAATAGAATGAGGGAAAAGAAATACCTAGTGATCCATGCCAAATGTACTGTACAGTCGAAGCCAAAGAAGAAACAAGGGGGGGAAAGAGCCCCGCGTTCCACTGCCAAACAAGGTAGCTATAGGCAAGGTACGAAGTGCGACGTAATAATAATAACAATAATACTCGCCCAGCTGCTATGAACGTCGAGCTCCAGGGAGGTAGGTAGGTAGGTAGGTAGGTGATGATGTTTTAGCGGTAAATTTCTCGGTGACCAGAATCCGAACTTTCTCAACATGAACCGGCACTAGCCACAAACAACAGCCGAGTCCACCACACACATTCTCTTGTCAAGTTCCGGCTTGACGGTTACGGAGGCGGGCATGTCTTCCCGGCTGTAAACAATATTAAAAAAAAAGAACTCTACTATAGCTGCTTGAGACCGCGGAAGGCGGAAGGAATGGTAATGCGAGCGATGTTTGTACTTTGTACCGCGAAGAGAAGGGGCGTGCGGGTGTGTGCGATCAAGACGAGAGTGCTGTCTGTACATATCGAATGTATGTGGTCTGGGTGGGTATAGTATTGTACCCGAGGTGTGTAGCGATTAACTTGGACTCAAACATGGGATGGTTAAGGTTTTTCCTGGGTCGCCTGCATCAATTAGGTGGTATCCGCTCTTGTGCATGGTGGGCTTACAGGATATTGACCCCACTTCTAATCCTTGCTGTGGAGATGCCACACCTGTCAAACAGACCTTCTTGGTGTCGACGAGTTCAATTCTCACTCAAACCTCGAGCGATAGAAGGCAGCGAAACCGCGGAAAACTCACCTTCCAAGCCTTTGATTTTTTGGTCGCGAGATGCAAGCAGAATACGCAGGGCTAAACGAAAATGAATCTATGACAAAGACTCTCGCAAGAACCACCGAATACGGCAAGGCTCGATTTCGAGAACCCTTGCTCGTGGGGACCCAGGTTTTGTTATTTGTTTACCTATTTTTTTTGCTGTCCCGTCCATCTTGCGCTCGCTGCAAGCAATAACAGGAGCGCGGCTCGACGTACTATGTGTGGAAACATGCCCTTCAAGGCTAGAGCGTCCCACCCAGCCAAGGAAAAAAAAGGGAAAAAAAAAAACAGAAGAGCATACTACGTACAACCCTTGGAGGCATGCTTAGGTTAGGTAGGTACCTTAGGTTACACCCGATCAGAGACCCGCGCGTGGGGTCAGAACGGCAGTCGACCAGACCAGCCTTGCTACAGTACTCTCTTCCTCGCTTGTGGCTTTCTGGATATTAACGATTCAACCGGACCTCCTACCATCCGTCGTCCTGGAGCCGTACGTCTACAGTCACACAGTGCAGCAGCCCCCCAGAGAATTAGTAAATCATGGCGAGGCTGGCAAGTGAGAGTACACGTACGGAACCCCAGGGGATGAGCAGAGGAGCATCAACTCACTCCCAGCAGACAAGGTGTAAATGCCAGCCGTCACCAACAGATTCATTTCCCCCAGTCCTTGCTACGACTGGAAGTCGGCTGGCAAAAGTGTGCCTCCTGCTACCTTTCTCGGTGGTGTTGAGGTGAGGTGGCAGAGGGGGCTTCTATCATGCCGTGCGCCACGCCCCAGTGTTTCTCAGTTTTTTTCACCCCCAGCCCTTGCGGTCCACCATGCGGCAGCCAATACTGTTGCATCCTCAGCTGGCGAGAGCTACCCTGCTCTGTGTATGCCTGTTAATCATCGGAGATACCAATCTACTGTACACGGCGGTGTCGAAAAAAAACTGCCCCGAGGCTGGTCCTAGACTTGGCCAGGTACTGTGCAAGACCCTCAGGAAAAAAAGACTCTACTGTACACCTCCCCCAGGGGGGGTCCGTATGTGTGGCGTGCCTTGACCTGGAAGAAGCTTCTATATGCATATTTCCATCCCCTTGTCTATAACACCGAAGACCCTTGGCTACAGCCAGATCTCCCATGATACGTACTCGTAACTACGTACCGCAGAAACAACCAGGCTCTTGTCCCTGCTTGAGATTTGGTCTGCAGTATCCTGGCTTTGTTCAGATCTATAAATCACCCTGTTCCCCAGATCTGATATCCCAGCCTCGTCTTTGAAGCAAAGAAAGCAAAGGCTTTGATGGTCTAATCTTACTGCACACACCTCATTTTCCTTACTTTTTTTCTCATACATAACCTGCGGCGGATCTTTGTTTCTCACATTGCTCTTCTTCTTTCTTCTCACCAAAGTACTCATCACTTCTGTCCTCGATCATCGAAACACAACCTGACCCATCTCATACTACACCGAGAGCTTTATCACAATGAGCACTATGCAACCTCCTCCGAATCACAGGAGCACATGGTCACACCATGTCAACCCTCACCACCATGTCAACACGGATACAGACTACAACATGCAGATGCACATGCAATCCCACTCATACGCAGCTCATGTACCTCTACAGAGACCTGGACTCTCTCAACAGATGACCTACCATGCTTCGGCTGGTCCCAGCTTCCCTTCTGGTCCTTCTTTCGGTCATGATATCAAACTAGCTCCTTTGGCCCTGCCTTCAACCCCAAGCCGTGGTCAATCGCCTGCTAGCATACATTCGCAATCGCTACGTGGGCCCATGGCCGTTGGCGGCTCGCGTACAGCTCCTCGCCGTGAGAGCCCAGAGCTCAAGGGCACACCCATATCCCCAGCTGGATCGGGGCGGGATATGATTGCCTCTGCATCGCCTGACAGCGCAGCGGGTGGTCGGTTAATGAACGTGCTCATGAAGAAGATGGAAGAAAAGGGCCAAGACAGCAAGACAAGTGAAAATGAAAACGTGAGTATCCGACTGACACTAAACAATCTCTTGTTTTGAAATATGGTTTATTGACAGTTCTACAGCGTGAGGCACAGTACACAGCAAAGGGAAAGAAGAAGACAATCGTGTGCCCCTATGAGGGCTGTGGCCACAGGTGTGCCCAACAGGGCCAACTCGAAACTCACATTCGGAAGCACACTGGACAAAAGCCATTCGTGAGTCTAACTCCCAGATTCTTTAATATGGACCATGGTTACTAAAATGTCTTACTTGTTGTAGAAATGTCGATTCTGCAATTTCAGAGCCTCGCAGCGTGGAAACTTGAATGTAAGACCTTGACTCAAACCCCTCCAGCCTATCCACATATGTATGCAAGTCATCCGTATTAACAATGAGCTCCCCTTGCAACAGGGTCATGAAAACACCCACACTGGTGCCAGGCCTTATGCTTGCGACAAGTGTGACAAGAAATTCCCCACGAAAGGCAACCTGCACAACCACTCAAAGACGCACGACGCAACAAGATATTCATGCCCCCTGGACACATGCAAGCGATCGTACTCCAACACAAACAACCTGAAGGTACGGATGGCGCCATGTTTCCGCATGACACATATTGAATGCTCATCTTGTACTAACATCCTTTTTTTTCTCTCTCTCGCACAGACGCATCTCGAAAAGAACCACGCAGATGCCATTACTGATCTCATTGCCAAAGTCAACTCTCCGAACTCGCTTAGCGAGGCCGAGAAGAAGCTCTGCGCCTCATTTTTCAAGAACCACAGAGCCCTGAACCGCGGCATCAAGGGCCGAGGCCAGGGTGTCAGGGTCGAGAGGGTCCATCACGATCCCAGAGACGCTGCCGCAAAGGTCTCCAGATCCCCGAACATGTCGCAACCAAACTCGAGTTCCTACAGCGTCAACCCCGCTCCCGACATGCAGTTCTACCATGGCCACATGCAGCAGCAGCTTCCCAGCGTGTCAATGTTCCACTCCCATGGTTTCCCGGCCTCTTACCTTGAGACTCCTCAACCGACATACAACTACCAGCCCACTCGAAGTTACGGCCATGTTGGCACCGAGATGCCGGGTCCTTCAAACATGTGCTTCGATGGCATGCCTCAGGTTGGCATGCAGTTCCACGGCATGCCCGGGACGAACGGCACAACGTCACCATCTTCATCTTCATCGGACTCTGTATCGAGCGAGGGCTACAGTGATGTCGGCAGCCCTGGGTCAGAATTCGTTTTTGGTGCCCAACGTCACTAAAGAGACATCTCAAATCAGCTCATTGGTGAAGCATGCATTACGAGGCTAATTGGATCTGTCATGTACAGACCCAGAAAGATGGTTCTTTTTTCAGTACTATTCAGCATAGACGGCAATTTGGCTTGGTTTTTTGAATTTTTTGTTTCTCGCCCTAGTGGCTCGTTTTCCCACAGGATCCGCGACCATCATTCTGGGGAGGTGGTCGGCAGCATCGGACTTGTTTTGGTGTGGTTATTTGCTTTCTCTCCAAAGTCATTATTTCTATTTCTTTTTTTTTTTACTTTGCTCGCATTTTGCAGCTACTTCTTTTATTCCTAGGGGGTTATGGGATTGTTGGTGTGGGCGCGTCTACATGTGGACTGCTTACTTCCAATACTACTTACTACCACTTTCCTCCCCGCTGTATTTTTTTTTCTTCTCTTCACCTTTATCTTTGGGAACTTAGACTTACGGAGGTGGGAAACTTCTGCTTTCTAGCCTCAACGGGGGGTTCAAGGCGGTGGGAAACGATTGAACGAAGTTGAGGATGGGATGGGGAACAGGGATACAAAACGATGGGACGTTGGGTACGGGAGCATCAGGACGGGGCGCAATTCAGCTTCATCGGGCAGCGCTATCTCCTACTATTGGAAATCTTATTGGGCTTTCTTATTTTTTATTATCTCCCCTATCCATCGGGCAAAGGTCGAGATTCTCACAACAAAGGCGGTCAACCAAGTATCAAAATAGCTACAAAATCCTAGGAACGACAAAATAAAACCTCTTGTATATGTGGTCGTCATTATTGAAATTCTCTCACCAAGACCTATAGAGTAATTGCCATTCGTTCTTTGCATGCGGAGTGCAAGTGCCAAGGAGGGGTGACAGGTGCAGAAACAAGTCGGTGAAGTAAGAAACAACTCAAATCGCGTTTGCATTGTGGTTGCATGAAGATAGATGCAATAGTCTTTTTTTTTCTTGAAAGGAAGGGGGAGGGGGCGTGAGTGTAGGTATGCTTGAAGCGGCATAAAGGCATAAAGAAAAAAAAACACACTCGGTTTCAATTCCGTTCAATGGTTGTTTTTTTGTTCGTTTTGCTAGTGACAGAAGAGGCAAGCCCCGAGCCGAGAACCTTGGAAAACAAAAGATGATGAAAGTCGGTGTCATCCAGTTGTGGCGTCCAATCATCAAATATCACCATGTTACCCGAACGTACCAAGTGCAGAGATCGATGTTATATTATTGGCTCGGGATAGGGGGAACGGGGAAACNNGGGGGGGGTTCATAATTCCTGGCCTCGTCGGGGGACTCTGATGCCCGATTAAAAGCCTCTTTGTTATATCGCTCACTGGCTCTCTTGTCCGACTTTTGTTGAGTAGATATCAGAGTTGCAGAAGTGTGTGTGTAGCATTGCGTGTTTAATAGGTTGAAGTGGTGCACATCTTCTACACCGCTGCTCTATCTGCGCAGAATCCTCAGGAAGATGCATACGTGGACTTGGCAACTAGCCACACGCATAGCGGCGGTCAGGATTTGATGGTGTGTACAATAACGCGGGATATGCATCACTATTCGCATATCTACGGAGCGCATAGTGTAATGCTGTATACGTCGTTGCGGATCAAGTCTATCTGATCCACCATTTGAACAAGAAAGTGCACAAGGAGCTTGGCTCAACCACAACTTTTCCAACCATACGAGCGGCTACCATTAGCGGCGACTGCCATGCAAGGTGCAAGAACCAATAGAATATTCAAGGCTCGTTGACAGCGAATCAAGCCACCTCGTCAGGGAAGAGCCCGGCTGCGAACCCTTGAAGAAGGCGTTATATTGCTTCTCCTCTGCTGAGCTATCGCAGCCCCCTCATTCTGGAAGCCCACCCAAAGCTCGACACAAAAGACTTCTAAGGCACTGGCCCTGGCACGGCTGGCACGGATCAAGAGCCTGCGAACGCCACCAATTGTCAAAATATGACAGGCCTCCGGCCCGCTGGGGTCGTGTGCCAGCCATCAACCATTCAGAAACCCCGTGCTTCTCCCCCATGGAGAAGGAATGACCAGTGCCTAGGATGCCTTGGTTCGCTCCTGGTGCATAAGATTGTCATCTTGGCCGCTGGCGAGGTGGCTGAACTAGTAAAATCACGGTGCAGGATCTTGAGCAAGGCTGCGAGCTTTGTTGGCCATGTTCCTCCCACCCCCCCTTTCAAGTCCGGTACTGGGCTGGCCTGGTGTGTTTGGGTTGCAGGGGAATCCTATGCGTTGTACGGGGATGTGATGATCGCAGGTCCCTGCTTGTCATCGTCTGTCACCGTAGAGATACTACCTACTATAGCTTCCAAGGATCTAGAGGGGGCGAGGTGTCGTTGCACTCGCAAAGCAACTAGACCTGGCAGATATTGCCCGAAGCAGGCATCCGTAAAGACCTCCGAAGATCAGCCTAGCCCAGTGCGGCGAACAGAGGGGGTGTGTAGGTTGGACCGCCGGGCAGCAGGACAGCAAGGCAGCATGCAAGGCTTGCAGCTAGCCTCCATGCAGAGTCGACACAAACAGAACGTTATCGCCACTTTGGACCTCGTAGGCCTCCTCACCCTCCAACTCCCAGTCGGCATCATTGATGAGAACCAGGATGCCTGGACGACTTCAACGAACCAGTTGCCTAGTTAGCCAGGGAAAATAAACACGAGATTGGCCCCTCACAAAGGGGGAGTGGGGATGGTTTTTGCCAGACGAGGAAGTCTTGTGGGTGAGGTAAAGTGAAGGCTTGCTTACAGGTGACCATCCAGAACGAATAGATCCTTGCGGCCATCGCTCATCTCGTGCTGGCAGAGGTGGTCGATGAGCGAGGCGATGGTAAGTGGCTTGCCCCTGTCGTCGGACTTGGGCACTGTGAGCTGGAGGCGACGCCTGTCGGCAAACAGCATTTCCAGGCCACCCCTTTTTTTCCCCGAGGTTGTGATGCAGGAAATTAGCATAATATCTTTGGACATAATGCATATTTGTGATAAGAGCAACAAGATTGTCCTGGTGAATTGACAGGCTGAGGTGGTGAATCGGCGTCAAGGTGAAAAGTAAAGATATAGTCTACCGATGAGATACGCGAACAGATTACAGACCAAAAAAGAAGGGAGCCAAGCGCACAGAACAGGCACCACTTACGAGAATTCAACGACGATGTTCAGGGAGGGAGCCTGTTGGGTCGTATTGTCCTGGTCACTACTACCAAGACTTGCGGGCGCTGCCGAGACAGTCTCAACCTGGTGCATGGTGGTGGTGGTGGTGTGATTGTCTGTTTGTGGGTGGTGGCTGACTTGACTTTGTTGCTCTAGAGGGCGGGGAGACGCGGGAGGTAAAAAGTAAAAACCTAGGGTCGTGAAGATTTGTTGGTGTTGTACGGGAGTAAGTAAGGGATTTCAAAATCGTGGAGAAAGCAAGTGAATGAAACTTGAGCAGTGTCCCGTGCCTGTGGTATGTACCTGAACGCACTAAACTATTAGTATGGCAGGCACCACGCGACTACTGACTGTACAGACACCCACTGAAACCCGGCATGAAAATGCCAAGGATCCCATCAGAGCACAGTGCCCACATCGCCAGGTGCGGGGTCCAAAATTTCATCGACAAAAACTCGCACACTGTGATCCAAGCTTGATATGCGAGATGGGACTGGTTGCTTGTTACGACACAAGCAAGCGAAATGGGAAGAAACAAAAACAAAAGCAAGGGAAAAGTAAAATAACCAGGAAGTAGAAAGAAACTGAACCTGAACATCCTGGTCTAAAAATCCCGTCTTGCTTTCTTCCCATACTTCATCGGCAATGGCCGCACCTGCATCTGACGTCGATGTGGTGTACATTGCAGCCGGCGCAAACAGGCACAGCGCCGTCGCCGATTGGGGCTGGGATGGCACTGTTGCGTATGGCGCCGATGCAAATATAGCACTTTGGAGACCAAGGGTACGTACAAGGGTCGCAAGGACCTCCTCGGGAGCCTCTATCTCGTATCAGATCAGTATACCCAGCTTGGCACAGCACTGATGTTTAGAGTATCACAAAAAAAAAAAAAAAAAAAAAACAGGATGGGAGACCTGCAGGCGTTACAAGGCTTTTGAGTGGCCACAAGGGTGTCGTCAAGGCCGTCAAGTTCCTGCCGTCGCTGTCGCGGGGAGGTGACAATGACAAGCTTTCATCCTCCTACCTGATCAGTGGCTCGGATGACCAGTGCTTGATGCTGTGGGAGCTCAAGGCAGACGGCAGCGCATTAGTCAGGCGGACGGTCCACGAGCACACGGCTCCGGTCCATTGTATAGCAGTCCTCGCCAGCAGCGAGGAGAAATCCGAGGAGGGCCGAGCCGCTACAATCCTGGCGTCTGGAGGAGCGGATGCAACCATAAGGATATGGCGCTGTTCAGGGCCCGACGGCGAGCTCACTCTGTTGCAGACCATTGCAACGACGCCCAAGCACTTCCCCCTAGCACTATCCCTCAGCTGCTTGAGCAAGCAAGGCAATGCATACATTCTAGCTTCGGCTGGGACGAGGGACACCATCCAGGTATTCTCTGGCTCAGTGGCTGGAGATGGTTCCGCCGCTGACTTTCAGCTCGCCGCTACTCTGTCCGGGCACGAGGGATGGATCAGATCTCTTGACTTTGCGTGGGAGAATGACGGTTCGCCCGGGCAAGGCGACCTCCTGCTTGCCTCTGCGAGTCAGGACAAGTACATCCGTCTCTGGAGGGTTCACAAGGGCAAGGAGCTCCCGGCCAAGGCAGCAGCGCTCTCGGAAAATGGAACTGCAGTAGCGGGCTCCTTCCTTCCTGGCAAGTCGCCATCAAACAAGGCCCACCGGCTGACGGCCGGCGGTGAAGATTACTCCGTCACTTTTGAAGCACTCCTCCTCGGCCATGATGACTGGATATACAGCGCCAAATGGGGCCGTGGATCAAACAAAACGTTGCAGCTTCTCTCAACTTCGGCTGACAACTCCCTGGCCATATGGGAAGCTGACCCTGACTCTGGAATCTGGATCACAAGCGCCAGATTGGGTGAGCTGAGCAAGGAAAAGGGTGCCACCACCGCTACGGGAAGCATAGGTGGCTTCTGGACCGGGCTCTGGTCGCCATCGGCAGAAACTGTGGTCTGCCTGGGCCGCACAGGCAGCTGGCGGCGTTGGGACTTTGAAGATGATGGGGCCGGCGGGGTGTGGAACCAGGCCCTGGCTGTCTCGGGACACACGAGGGCTGTGACGGGCATAACATGGTCCCGCGACGGCAGCTATCTCCTATCAACATCCTTAGACCAGACTACCCGGTTACATGCCGAGTGGAGGACGCGAAGTCCTGCCGGTGATGCTTCCCGGCCGACGTGGCATGAGATGGCCCGCCCTCAGATCCATGGCTATGACCTCAACTGCATCGATACTATCAACTCTTCCCAGTTTGTCTCGGGTGCGGATGAGAAGTTGATGCGTGTCTTCAGTGCTCCCAAGACGGTCGCCCGAATGCTCGAGCGGCTTTCCGGCAGAGACATCATCGGCTCGGGTCTAGGCAAAATGCAAGTGCTACCAGACGCTGCCAACATTCCCGTGCTGGGCCTGTCCAACAAAGCCGTCGATGCCGTAGATGACCAGACAGCCGATCAGGCCGAGGCCGAGGCCGAAGCCGCAGAGGTCGAGGCTGCCATGTCGGGAAACAAGCCCGCAGACAACGAAGAAGCACCTGTTTACCGCGCGTCCGCTCTGGACTTTGATCGACCGCCGTACGAGGATAGCCTCTCACGCCACACGCTGTGGCCCGAGATTGAGAAGCTCTACGGCCACGGGTACGAACTCTCCTGCCTGGCTACCAGTCACGACGGTAAGGTGGTTGCCAGCGCATGCAAGGCCAGCTCGATAAACCATGCCGTCATCAGACTGTTCCACACCGGGCCCCGCTGGACCGAGATAAAGCCACCCCTGACGGCGCACTCGCTGACAGCCACGCGTCTACGTTTCTCCCATGACGACAAGTACCTGCTGAGCGTCGGCAGGGACAGGCAGTGGGCCGTGTTCGAAAGGAGCGAGGGCGAGGAGCCGAGCTACAGCTTGTTTCAGGCTGAACCCAAGGGCCATACGAGAATGATACTCGATACCGCATGGGCTCCGTTGACGGCGAGCCAGGCTCCGGTCTTCGCTACGGCTGGGCGAGACAAGGCCGTCAAGTTGTGGTCTCTAGGCTGTGACGACAAGCCTGCCTTCAAGATGGTTCTGACGCTGCCCCTAAAAGCCTCGGTTACTTCGGTGGACTTCTTGCAGCGACCCGCAAAGGGTCAAGATGCCAGTCTTGTGCTTGCAGTCGGCACCGAAGGTGGCGATATTACCTTATATGTGATCGATTCCAGGACGTGGTCATTGATTTCAGAGCAAGTACTAGAGCCACAGTAAGTTCCCATTCCGATCTGCCGGTCACCAATACTCGCGATCGAATTATGCCACTGACAATTTACACAGTCTTCGTTCCTCAAAATCTATACTTCAGCTGGCATGGCGGCCGATCGGATCAGATGAAGGCGCTCATGATGCCCAGCTCGCCATCGCCTGCGAGGATTCCTCGCTGCGGATAATAGATATAAGCAGTCTGTAGTCGTAGATGAATGCGATGCGTGAATTCATTACTGGCCATGCCGTGTTATTATTCTATTAGTGTGATATGATGATCCTCTGCGCAGTGAACTGCCTGCAGCAAAGCTGTCGTCTATCCGGAATATGTCTCCCATGATTCGCACACCGTCTTTATAAACGCCCAAATAACGCCCACGCAGCCACACTTCTGTAGTCTAGTGTGAGCTGCGAACCAAGGTTCCCGAACTAAAGCAACCCCAAGAAACAGTGGAAAAAATATATCCAAACAAACCATGGTCAGAGGGCCGACTTAGCAAGTCCTATACCACACTTTTCTCGAAACAAGGGGGTCCGATATATTACAACTCCCTAACTACGCTTGCTGCAGTGGTTGCCGCGTTTGTAATCTCCGAGATGGCCTCTGAACTGATCGTTTGCGAGTTGGCTGCGGCCTTCACCGCCAGTGTTTGGGCGGCGTCCTTTGCCACCCCGACAACATCGATGCTGTCGCCGTTGATGTAAAACCACGCGCGGTTCACGATGAAGACAATATGCTGCGGCATGTACAGGATCGTGGCGATAAGGGTGAGGGCGTTGACGAGGAAGACAATGGACCCTGGGCGTGACACCTACTGTCAGCATTCTTACCGCTGGAGGGGGGTGGGGGGGACAAAAGGGCTCGTACAAAAGATGAACCGCTCGGTAGGTGTGAACATGTAAACAGAGAAGGTGACTTCGATCTGGTAGATCTTGAGCTGAGCCCATTTGCCAAAACGGTCGAGAAGTTCCATGTTTGCGGCAACGGAAGAAAAACGCCGAGTCTCTCAGCAGCTCTGAAGATGATAGCGCGCAGAATGTGCCGTATATTCCTGGCAGGTTTTCGCACGTCTGATTCGGAGGGGCGGCTTAACGCGTGAACTCGGACTTTTCGTCGTTGGACTGAACTGAAGGGGAAATCTGAGCGACACGAAGGGGGGCGTTTAAACGGGAAAAGTTTCCTGACTTGGATGCGATAGATTGATCTTGGTGGCTTGAACGATGCAAATATAAAAAGCGTGGCAGTAGAGGTTGAGAACAAGCTTTGGCTGGCCGGAGAACCTTCTCTCCCGAGTCGTCGTCGTCGTTGTAAGAATAAAAGGGGTCCCTGCCTGGTTGCACCTCAAATTGCGAAAGTCATGCCCGCCAAATTAACGGCCTCCCGCTTTCCCGTTGCAACCTTCTTGGTGGAACAGGGGTGGAAAAATAAGCGGCGAGCGGGCCTTGGCCAACTTACTTTGAATTGCTGGGCTTCGATTGGTCGTTCTCAGAAGATTCAGTGGGCCAGCCGTCCCAATCGCCGAGAAGCGGCCCCATATTAAATCACGCCCGTCCGTTGTCCGCCCAGTCGCGACCGCGTAGCCCGGGACGGACAGGAAGTTGCGAACTTCGGAGGCCGGGCGTTTTTCGAATAACGCAAGTCTTGTCACCACATTATTGCCAACCCAGCCCGACCCCTCAGCCTCCAGGGGCATTGCTGACCAGCGAGCGCTCAACCCTCTCTTCCAAGGTCATGGAATGCGCTGCCTCGACATCATCATGTCAAGACCAACGGGGCACTTGATGGGCAACATCTTTGGAAGATGTAGGCAGGTCGCTTCTTTCTTTCGGAGCATTAGAGCTCTGAGCCATCACAGCGGGCAATTGGGAGAACTCCATCCCATGCCGCAGACTCGAACCTTTACTACGTCATGGCTATCGATGAAACAAATGCCCTTACGGCCCAAGCCACCCCCAGAGACCGAAATTGAAGAGGCTTTTCTGAAAGGCAGTGGGCCGGGGGGACAGAAGATTGTACGGACTCAGTCACAGTGGGGGACTTGCCTTCCCTTTCCAACCCAAGCTTTATCCCGTCAGCTTACTGATGCACTGCTTTGATATACCGTAGAACAAGACAAACTCCGCCGTCCAACTAAAGCATATCCCAACCGGCATCGTCATAAAATGTCAGGAAACCCGTTCCCGAGATCAAAACAGAAAGATAGCCAGGCAAATCCTGGCCACAAGGCTAGATGATCTGCACAATGGGGACCAGAGTCGGTCCGCCATCGTGGGTGCGCACAAGCTGAAGAAGAGGGCCAGTGCTGCGAAAAAGAGCGCACGCAAGTACAGGAAGCTCGAGGCAGAGAAGAACAAAGAGGCCAATGATAATGTAGACGATATAGCAGAGGCTTCTATCACGAACCTTGAAAGAGGACGTGGACAAGCCTAAGGACTGATTTTATTGCAAATGTAGCAAACTCCAGCAAAGCGATGGCATTATAATTCGAACGGCACCTGACGCCTGATCCACTGGTGTCGACCAAGTAAATTTGGCCGCGAAAGTAACGTGAAATCATCAACTTTAAGAAGGGTAACAGAGCTAAATTGTATCATCAACCTCCCGAACACGTGTTCCGTCTGCCCGGTTTCTCCGCGCGACGACGCCGAACTACTTAAGGACAAATGCCATCGTACTTTTCCTGCAGTGTAAGAGATGCCTCCCCCAACCCACGAACATCACGACCAAATTTTTTCGAAGACATGGGCCTCTCAAAGTCGCGAGCAGCCCAGCATCTCGGTCTATCTCGTCGCCGATATTGCTGCGAGTCGGTCCGAAACTTGAGAGAACGGTGGCTACGATTATGCGCTAGGTAGTTTTGGGGGGAAATGTCAACAGCCGCAGCTTGATAATCGGAATATTCGACAATCTGGGAGTCTACCATACCTTAGAAGCACTTGCGGTGGACAATGGAAGGTCCGCTCTCGTCGTACTCCTGCTTCGAGATCCACATCTGCTGGAAGGTCGAAAGCGAGGCGAGAATGGAACCACCGATCCAGACGGAGTACTTGCGCTCGGGGGGAGCAATGATCTTGACCTTCATCGACGACGGTGCCAGGGCGGTAATCTCCTTCTGCATACGGTCCGAAAGACCAGGGTACATAGTGGTACCACCAGACTGTATTTATCATCCTCATGTTAGCAGGTCATTCACGTGAATAAAGATGGTTTACTCCATCGGGATGGCCATAACAACATACCATGACAATGTTGTTGTAGAGATCCTTTCGGACGTCGACATCGCACTTCATGATCGAGTTGAAAGTGGTGACGTGGATACCACCGCTCTCAAGACCCAGGACCGAAGGCTGGAACAGAGCCTCAGGAGCACGGAAGCGCTCGTTGCCGATGGTGATGACCTGGCCGTCAGGAAG
The DNA here is from genome assembly GCF_004337985.1 of Pyricularia pennisetigena. Lineage (NCBI taxonomy): Eukaryota > Fungi > Ascomycota > Sordariomycetes > Magnaporthales > Pyriculariaceae > Pyricularia > Pyricularia pennisetigena. Next base: position 2,160,043 of record NC_043744.1, read on the forward strand.
CTCGTAAGACTTCTCCAAGCTGGAGCTCTGGGCAGCAGTCTGGATCTCCTGCTCAAAGTCAAGAGCGACGTAGCAGAGCTTCTCCTTGATGTCACGGACGATTTCTCGCTCGGCGGTGGTGGAGAAGGTGTAACCGCGCTCGGCCAAGATCTTCATCAGGTAGTCGGTCAAGTCACGACCGGCCATGTCGACACGAGCAATAGCGTGGGGCAGGGAGAAACCCTCGTAGATGGGGACAACGTGGGTGACACCATCACCGGAGTCGAGCACGATACCAGTGGTACGACCCGAAGCGTAAAGCGACAGAACGGCCTGGATGGAGACGTAGAAGGCGGGGGCGTTGAAGGTCTCGAAGACGATCTGCGTCATCTTCTCACGGTTGGACTTGGGGTTGATGGGAGCCTCAGTCAATAGAACGGGGTGCTCCTCGGGAGCCACACGCAGCTCGTTGTAGAAGGTGTGGTGCCAGATCTTCTCCATGTCGTCCCAGTTGGTAACGACACCGTGCTCGATAGGGTACCGCAGAGTGAGGATACCACGCTTCGACTGGGCCTCATCACCAACGTACGAGTCCTTCTGGCCCATACCAATCATGATACTATGCAAACTGTCAGAGCTGTGCCGACTCGATGGACATCATCCAGGGACTAGGGCCTTGGCAGGATTGGCCAATGTGGGCCCTGGGAAATGGAGTACTAACCCATGGTGACGAGGGCGACCGACAATGGACGCTAATCGCAAAAAGCATCAGTCTCTCATTCTGGTCGAGTATCACGGATGCGACACAGGAGATCTGTCGACAGGCCCGAAGCTGACGGTTGGCATATTGGAAATTGCGGGGCACTTACGGAAGACGGCGCGGGGAGCATCGTCACCGGCGAAACCGGCCTTGCACATACCCGAACTACGCAAAACATGGTCAGTATCGCGGCGTTCGAGTTGGTCTTGGTTTCTTCAGAGAGCTGTCGAGGTCGCAGGCAATGCGGATAGAGTCGCGTCGATATCGTCGACCGGACGGTGGGGACCTCAGTGAAGCTTTTGGTGTGGCTGGTAGCGCCTGCAGACATGATGCAAAGCTTACCCATTGTCGATGACGAGAGCGGCAACCTCCTCTGCAGAGATGAAATCTAATCAGCATTGTGCGCATGAAGACATGGCCACGGTCAAGCGCAGGCAATGGGCCATCATTTTCGCGATGATGCTGGCGAAGGGCAAGCTGTTTGGTCCCTGTCGTGTGCGGCAGGAGAAGGCGGTGGGTGAAAAGCATCACGACATACCTTCCATCGTGACGGTTTAAATGTGTATTTTTTTATGAGAAGAAATTACTCTGGAAAGACAAATCAAACAAGAGCGGTCAGTCGAATGGACGCGCAGTTCCCGGAGCAATGATGCTTCTGAGGATGTAGAGCAGAGATTGTTGTCAGACGACAGATTTGAATGGGAACGTAGTAGATTTTAGAGGGCGAGGTTGGCCTCTTGTCAATTTGGTTGAGCCGGCTGGTCTGTGTGGATGTGGGCGCCGGGGGGCGGAAGGAGAGGATGTCACATTGGACTGACTGGAGGGTGTCCGTGCTGGCCGGTTTACGGGGTTCCATTGGTCAGAGGGCTGCCTGCCTGGCCTTGCTAGAAAGCCGAATCGCTCGCCTCTCATTGCCCACCCCCGCCGTCATGGTTCACTACGTATTATCCTGGTGGAGCTTGATGTTAAGGGATTTTGCTGGTGATAGATACAGTGCCAGTCCAACGAGATTGCACGTTGAACTTCTAGCACATGCGACGAGCATGTACGTAAGCTCCAGCTTATAAAAGTGCCTCTGACACCTTACCTTGGGCATGGTACCTGCCTATCTCAGGTACCTACATGAGGTGTCTACCTTGCCTGTGCTGCTGTGCTGTTGTCTTGCACCCAAGCAGATTCACTGCCTTATGGCAGTAGCCTAAAAATCTGAGAAGAACTTGCCTACCCGTAGCAGCGCTAGAAAAGGAGGGCTGTCAAGCCAGTGCGCCAGTGCGGGGGAAACCCTCCCAAAATTCATGGTCAAAGTTCGCACATGCAAGCCGCCTGGCGTTAATTTGTGATGTCACTATTGTGCTGCACTTGGCGGATTTCCGCTGCTTGCGCGTATATAGATAATTATAGGAAGGCAGCAGCATTACCTATAGGGTTGATTTACTGTTTGAGTGCTGTCTCATACCCAAACGTACTTACACCCCTCCTGGTTATAGAATATAGTCGTTCACATGTATCGTCTAATATTGTCCACTTCTCATGCGTCCTATATCGCCCAGTAGCATTCCCACGATACCGCCGTGCGTGAAGCTTGACTGACTGTACAACCATCCGTGTATCAGGTAGAGGTACGCAGCGCTTCGTAATCCTGAGCTCATTGCTGAAAGAAGCTGTGCTTCATGGAGTACACCTGCCAGCCTTTGCTGCCTATTCAGACTTGGGTGGGAAGCTATCGGGCGTTTTACCAAGCGCTTTCGGGGTGTATAAACAACCCGGAAGAGATCTTCCTGCAGTTAGCAATCTCGGCTTACGATGTCATCCTTTAATTAATCAAGCCAATGCCAGGCAGCGAATCAGCTTTTCATGACCGCGCGGTCTGATTAACCATTGATTAAGCAAGTTAGACATCATGGATATTCGTATGAACCTCACTCACCAGGACCACATAAGCTCAGGGAAGAGGTCGTATGTAGGCTCGTAATTTTACGTGCCTCAGCCACATGCGTAGTAAGTCACCATACACGTAACTGCCGCCTACATGGCCATTCCACAGCTGACAGGGTCAACTCGGGTCTATTGCGCCAGCAATTTCAGTTTTCAGGTGTTCTGTTTCTTGAGCCCACGTTGAAATATACTCCAATACGCATTGCTTTTCGGATGAGTAGAAGATGGAGGGGCATGGCGGGGTAATAAAAGCTTTGGTATTGTGCCTTGACCAGCAAGGATTAGAGCAAGCACAGAGTAAAAGCAACAACAATTTAGAAAAGCATCATAGTTTGCTGAAACGGTTGGGACAGAAATAAGCTATATGGTTTAAAAAGGAATACTTAGTAAAAAAAGAAACTGGATTAGAGCCGGAATTATGAATTGCAATGATAGACTTGCAGTATCGACGGTACTTGTGAGGGCCGTTTGTACAGAGAGAGGTATGTTCTCGACTGGCCGCTAAACCGTTACTGGACCGAAGCTTCTTGAACCTTCTCGAGTCGCGCAATTTGACATCAGAGCTCCAAGCTGCAGAAAAACGCACGTCGCGTACCACTTATGCAGTCGTATATAATTTTTGATTTTTATTTTTTTTGATCATGCCCGCGAACAATGACCATTTACTAGAGGCTTCCAATCAAGCGTCACGTCGCCCCCCACCATTTCGTTATCCTTTTCAAAACACCCAGCACAAGAACATCAAAATCAAAATAAAATAAAGCACAAAGTTTGATAGAATACCAAGATGGGCGACAAAAACTTAAACGCCCTCTTAAAATGGAGCATTGAGAACACCAACCCCAATGGCAGTGCGCCGGCTGCAGGAGCAGACCAGCAACAACAGCTACAGCGCCCTGACCCGGAAGTACTTGCAGCATTATTCGGCGGCCCCTCAGAAGCCGAGCTGATGAAGGCTGCCATGGATGTCATCACCAGCACAGAGCCGGACGTCACGCTCGACAACAAGTTGGTAGCCTTTGACAACTTTGAGCAGCTGATCGAGTCGCTCGACAACGCCAACAACCTCTCCAAGCTGTCGCTTTGGACCCCCCTGCTTGGCATGCTGGACAGCGACCATCCGGACCTGCGGCGCATGGCCGCGTGGTGCATCGGCACTGCCGTTCAGAACAACGAGCCTTGTCAAGAACGCTTATTAGCCCTAGGCGGACTGCCGAGCCTGGTCAAACTGGCCACCTCCGAAGACCAAAGGGAGGATGTGAGGCGCAAGGCCGTCTATGCCCTGAGCTCGGCTGGCCGAAACTACCAGCCGGCAATGGACGTGATAGTGGAGGAGGTAGGCAAGCGGGGTGGCAAGTCGGACAAGGTTGACGCAACCAATATGGATGCCGTAGATGCAGTCATCGATCTGCTCAAGGCTGGCATTCCCAAGGCTTGAAGAAGGCTGAAAAGGCCATGATTGCAACGAGAGATCTGGATAAATGATATAGGCATCAGGGACTGGAAATTTTGGTAATGGGCGCAGCATGTTGGGCGGATTGACCGGCGTTTGGCGTATTCTGGGTCATAATTAATACCTTGCTTCGCATACAAACAAACAGTTTTATCTCAAAATATGGAAGATTCAAGGAAATTTAAAATGGTGTCTACAGTTTTTTTTTTTTTTTTTGTTTGGGTGGCATTACACAAAATGTACAGGATGTAGTATACAGCTGGGTATAATCGGGTTGACCAGACAGCTCGTTGCCAACGCCTCATTGCACTCAGGCGAGGGATCCGTAGAACGGAATGCCAAGTGATTGAAGAAGCAGCCGAGCGTGCCTTGTTGACCTTGCCGATGTGGTGACGAAAACACGGCAACCAGGAAGCATCTTAGGAGGAAACGTCTGTTTTGCGTAGTTCCAGTTAGCATGTGGCCTTGCTATACGGATTCAAAAGGATATGCCTTGAGGCACACTTACCGAAATGTTGGACTCGATCTCAGGGAAGAGAACCATATCCTTTGGCTCAAAACCCCATGCGATGTTGCCCTTGTTATCACCAGTGCTGCCCTTGACTCCAGGCCACTCCTTGATCTGCGGCATAACGATATGAATGCACTTGTCGAGCCATTCATATGCCTGGTTACCCTTCAAAGTGACCTTTGCACCGCTGGCCTTACCCTTTTGGAGACCAAAGCCAGCGTTAGCCCGCTTATACTTGGTCACCTCAGGCACAACGCCCGTGATGGTCTGCAACATGGTACGGGCCGTAAAGAGGTACAACGGGTTGTTGTTAGACTCGGGCACGTGGCATGCAAGCGTGATCTGAGTGATCTCGGGGACATTGGCGAAGCTAATGTCATGCTCAGCGATACGGTAACGGGCAGAGCCTCGAGGCGGGCGCAGCGGACGGTTTTCAAAGTATGGGTTATCGCCTTCCCATTTTCGGAACTGTGATTTGTCGACGGGCTTGGTATATTCTCCGGGAGGGATGTGATTGTAGGTGAGAGTCAGGTAATCGGACATAATCGTGGACTCGTACGTCTGACGGAGCCGAGGGTTGTTGAAGGGCCCAGGGACGAAGTCTCGTGCGGTAGGGTCCGACTGACGCGGTACCTGCAGTGGATGCAACGGACCTCGGTCGTACTTAGGAGGGAAGTAGTGGTATCTGCAAAATAGATACAGAATGTCAGATCATCCCCCAGAGTTCAGATATGAAGGCCTTGGGCTTGAGTTCTTCTTTTATATGAAATAAAGACTGGCTGAGTCTTCTGGGAGGCTAACTAACCTTCCGCCAGGCAATGCGTTTCTATCCTTCAACCCAACCCACGGCGCCCTCTGCTTGTAGTCCTCGCCAAATTTGGCCTCGCTTTGTGATGAGAGTTGCTCCAAATCATCAAGCTCTGCTTTTACTGCCGGGGCTGTGGTTTCGACTTGCGCGGCAGCGGCCTGCGAGGACGCGCATCGTCGAAATATGCTCTGGGGTGCTACCGGTCTTGTAAGGGGTCTTTTGGGAAACTGCCGGATGCACCGGGACACCTCACGCAGCCCGCTCATTGTGTCTGGGCGAGATGAAATGTCAATGGCACTTCAAGCGTTGCTTGTCTCTTGCGTCGCGGTCTCACACTTGGAGGTAGCACGGTTTTGTCGGAAAAATTGGACCCTTGTTCATCAATGGAGCTACTTTTCACACGGGCGCCCAGCTCATAGCTGCCACCCACCCTGCACCAGAAAATGATGAAGAGCACGTGACTCAGAGCTTGCTACCTATCCTTGTCGGCTCTCATGCAACGCAAGATACCGCACATTCATACACTGTACTGTCGGGGTTTGGGCTGATATGGGGAGTGCAGGGTTAGGGCGCTCCGAACGACCAGCCTTCCGCGTCTCAGACATCCATAATCCATTCTCCCCCAATCGAGGACGGTGTCCTTGGTATCGTTTAAGTGAATCGAATTTTTTTGCTGAAGAAAACGCGCTCATGCAAACAGACCATACGGGAAACGCCGAAACGATTCGAAGTCGCAACTTAGCATGCCGCGGGACCATCCATAAACAATGACCTAACCGACTACCTCAAGATAACATGGCGAACAGATATGGCGGCGGTTCATACCGCAATGGAAATGGGTATGGCAATTTCGGGCGGCCCTCAGACGACCGCGGTGATCGATTAGGTGACAGATACGACCGCATGGATCGCGGAGACCGCGGCGAAGACTATGACCCGTATGGCGACACATATGGCGGCGACCGTTTTAGTAGTACACCGCCCGCTCAGATGAGCTTACGGAGCGCCGCTCCCCCCTCCTCCCGCAGCGGCCCCCCTCCACGACAAGCTCCGCAGCGTGTTGCCGAGTCGAATGCCGAACGCCAGATAAACCAGGTGCTTGAGCATATCAAGCAGGATTGGCCGGCCATGTGCCAGAACGACTGCGTTCCCGTGCAACTCGCCCTCCAGCTGCTGGATACCAGCTCGGTCGGACGTGCCCATGAATATAGGAACTTCAGAAACACACACCAGTACCTGCAGGACTCATTAAAAAACATTGTCCATGACTACCATCAAGGTTTCAACAGTTCCATTGGTACCTTTCACAAGATTCAGGGAAGCATACAGTCATCCCAGAAGAAGGTGCGCAATCTTAAAGAGTCGCTGGCTGCATCCAAGGCCGCCCTTTGTGTTACCAACCCGGAACTTAAGAAGCTCTACAACACGTCGCAAATGTATGACGGGGTACTGCAGACGCTCAATGAGCTAGAAGAACTCAGGCAGGTGCCTGATCAGCTCGAGGCGCGGATATCTGAGAAGCGCTTCCTGACCGCGGTCGAGGTGCTACAGACGGCCATGCGGAAGTTGATGAAGCCTGAGCTGGACAACATTGGTGCTCTGGGTGATCTGCGTAGCTACTTGGCAAATCAGGAGACGGCGCTTATGGACATTCTTATCGAAGAACTGCACGAGCACTTGTATCTCAAGTCGCCATACTGCCAGGAAAGGTGGCAGTACTTGGCCAAGACCCAGGGTCATTCAAGCGAGACTTTTGGTGAGACGAGCACCATGGCGCCATTCCATGCTATTCTGGATGTCATGGACCTTGAGAAAGCCGTGCAGGAAGACCCAGCTCGAAACCCAGAAGCAGACACATTTTATTATATATCTTTGGTGATCGAGTCCCTAAACAAGCTAGGCCGACTTGAGACTGCCATAGACACCCTAAAGCAGCGTCTCCCAGTCGAGCTTTTCGCTATAGTCAACGAGACAGTGAATGAGGTGGACCAGAAGCACCCGAGTTCTTTACGTGGCGGTTCCTCGAGTTCGAATGGATTACATGTCTATGGCAGCCGCGAAACACAACTCCGGGCAGACGTTATCTACGATCTTTTGTGGACGCTCTATGGAAAGTTTGAGGCCATTGCAGAGGGTCAGCGTGTTCTACATGAGTACATCAAAGCCCTCATCAGGCGGGAAGGTGCTGGAAATAACAGCGCCCTTCTCGGCAGCTTCAAAGAGCTGTGGAACTTGTACCAGAACGAGATTCGCTCTTTGCTTCACAGCTATGTCACTACAGACGCCGACGTATACCAATACAACCAACCAAAAGCAGGAGCGACCACCAACGGCAAAGCTGTCCGACAAGATCTGTTCAAGTTTGCTGAAACAGACGCAAAGTCTGCAGAGATTGTGACTGAATATGAAGAACTGGATGGAATTATCCGCGCAGCGGTTCCAGGTTTATCGGACAAGACTGGTGACAAGAAATCCTCAGCTGCCGCGGGTGGTCGTGTCCAACAGGAAAAGCGAAACAACGGCCAGGGTCCTGACAATGGACGCCAGAATGGCGAAGTTCACAAATCACTGGTTGAGCCGAGCGTTTTTAACATGAGTCTTTTGTTGCCGCCGACATTAGTATTCCTCCAAAGGTTGAAGGGCATTGTTCCACCTGGTTCAGATCTGGCAACAAGTACCCTTACCTCATTTCTTGACAACTTCCTAGTGAATGTCTTTCAGCCACAGCTGGACGAGACCCTGGGCAAGCTTAGCGATACCGTCTTTGGGGAGACTGACTCGTTCCAGCAAGACCCAGATTGGAGTCTGGTGGCACGCCGACCTGTCTTCAAGGGCACGACGTCTTTCTTTGCAATTGTCACGGCCTTTTGTCGCATGTTAGGAACAATCCCCCATGACCAAGCTCTCAGCACCCTCATTATTGCCCAGATGATGCGTTACTACGACCGCTGTCTCCGCTGGTACAGGACATTAGTTGCGAAGACTGAGGAGCAAGGCGGTAGTGAGGTCCAAACACTACGAGCATCAGCTACGATGGCCACAGAGCCGAGCGAGATACTCGAAACTGTGAAACAGCTCTGGATGACCGATAGCCCCAGTCCCGAACCGGAGCTGCTGGAGAAGGAGATAGCACTGCTCATAGAGCATGCGAACGAGAAGAAGTTCGAGCTCAGCGATGTCATCTCAGATAGGGATACAATTTCTTCCGTATGCCTACTCTACACAAGTATGAAATGGCTTGCTACAAAGGTTTTAGGACTACGCCACATCACAAAGAATGAAGCCGACTCGTCGAGTTCAAATATGCCCAAGGCCAACAAGCGTTGGTCATTGTTGAATGACCCGAACAAGCCGGCAACCGAGCAAGGTCCTGTGTACCTGCCTATGACGCAGGAGACAGTCCAGTGAGTTGTCCCATGCAGGAATTCTGGGGACTTTTGAATGGAACTAACCCGCATCCATCCAGATCTTTCGATGGCATTGTATCGTCTTATGAAGAGCTCGCTGCCACGGCCCTCCTGACGCTTCACATGGAAGTCCGCAGCCGTATTGCGTACTCGTTGCGAATAGCCCTCTCCCCAGAGACTGCGCCATACCTGCTTGACCAGGAAGTATCGGAGCCAGATCCACAAATCTTATCTCTGAACAGCGAGCTGGTTCAGTACGACGAAACCATCACACGTTACCTTCGGGAGCGCGAGGTGTCGTTCATACGGGGTGGCCTTGGGCTTCTGATCAACACATATCTCGTAGTCAACGCCTCTATGGTGTCGCCCATGAACGCCAAGGGCTGTGGGCGTATGAAGCTCAATATTTTGGTGCTGCAGCAAAACCTCAAAAACATTGAGGAAGGTGTGGATCTTGCTCGTGCTGCTGACTATTTTGGCCTTTTCGAAGCTGGACCGGATTCGATTCTTGAGAGGGCCAAGAAGGACGCGGCGGATGAGAAGAAGGAGGGGATAAGGTTTACGTACGACGAGCTCAAGGCGCTGATCGAGCTTTGCTTCAGTGAGCAGCTTGCAAATCCTGAGAGGGGAATTGCAGGTGCTGCCAAGAGGCAGATGTCCGACAAACTGCTCAACCTCAGTGAGATTATGTGGCAAACTTGAGGGTTGGAGACGGCAGGATCTGAAGAGACGATGCAGGCAGGTTCATGCGTGTCCATGAGAAGGTGCATCAGCCATATACTATGCCCTGCCACTACTGCTGCGCCAATGAATACTACGTTCGAATATATAATGATTACCATTCCACGATCCTCGTTCGAAGTAATAGTTCAGGAAGCTGATAAAGCATGGTCTTGGAAGCATAAAGTAGGGAGTTTCGATGTCAGTTGCATGCGCGAGCCACAGATCAAACATTCGGGGCTCGTTTTGAACCAACTTCGTAAATGTCCTTATACAGGCAATAATCTCCCAAGATGTAAGACTGCAGTGGTTGAGAGCTTGGTTGAACTGACACTGGTTGTTGGGTGGGTAAGACGAGAAGCTGGAAGGAAACTGACTGACTGACTAACTAGCAAATATAAGTGGGGATTTTCTTTTTTGGCGGAGCGCAGAATGGACACCGCCAACTGGACATGAATGAAAGATGGCTTGAATCTTCATCTTCACTTTTCGATTCATCTGCCAAAATTTTGAATTTTGCTGAGTGCAATCACTGAGATGGACGCTACAATATCTGGAAAGGAAGGAGAGAAGCAAACGGCCAAGAATTCAAGACCTCGCTTCGCAACTCCGCTCCCGCAATCGCCTCGGTCGGATATCTTAGAGTGGCGGTTCCCAGCGCCCTACTCTCAGTATGTCTTGACAGGTCGCTCACGAGCAGCCTGGCACACCTCTTTTGTCATCCCGCAGCTCAACCTGCTGCTTGACGCTGGTCTTGTCGTCAACAACCTACGCCCAAAGCATATTTTCTTGACACATGGCCATAGCGACCACACGCTGCTCGCGCCCTGCTTCGTCACCAGGGCTGATCGGCCAGACATTTACTGTCCAAAGGAGATGGTATGGGCACTCGAAGCCTTCATCAGTGCGAAAACTCTCTTGAACAAAGGAGGTCTCATCAGTGCTGAGGACCTCGAGGCTGCTGCGGACTGGGACGAGGGCGATGAGGCTGAGGTTGAGGATCATCAAGCTCGAGCATCAAGTCAAAACAAGGGCCATGCCGGCTCGATGGACCGCGCACAGGCTGATAGAGACTGGGACGGCAAAGGCATACGCCCGAAGGGCCGGACATCACTGGACACGCATGTGATGCACGGCCTCACCGACGGCGAGACCATTGCGCTGAGACGGGCCCCAACCTTTACGGCAACCGCTTTCGCATGTGACCACACGGTACCTTGTCTCGGCTACGTCTTTGGGTTGAATTCGAGGCGGTTGCGGCCCGAATATCGTGATCTTCCGGGCGCTAAACTCAAGGAGCTGCGGCAGGCCCAAGGTGCCGAGGCCATCACTGCGCCGCACCTGACGCCATTGTTCGCATTTCTAGGAGACACGACTGCAGCAACATTGGCAGCGGGTCCAGACTGGCTTCAGGGCGGGATCCCCGTAGTCATCACCGAGTGCTCCTTCTTGTTCGAAGAGCACCGGGCCCAGGCCGAGAAGACCAAGCACACCCTATGGGCAGACCTGGAGCCTGTGGTACGCCGGTTTCCCCGCACGACATTTGTGCTTGTGCATTTCAGTATGAGATACACCGAAGATAGCGTCCGACGCTTCTTTGCCGAGTTGCCGGACCCTCCTACCAATATTGTCGTCTGGGCGGATGGCGAGGGGGATGCCGACGTGGAGGCAAGCGGTGCAGCCTCGTGAGGGAAGGCCGATCGACAAACGGTTGACACCCTACATTACGTGCATGCATGCATACCCACCTACCTGCCTTGCTACCTTGGGTACGTGGCTATCTCCTCTATTCTAGACCTAGAACCAGAACTAGGCTTGCTAGGCAATGACCTAGGCGCGCCTTCCCAGACTCAGCTTGCCAACTGCATGCTGGCTGTTTGTTTGGTGCAAATACCAATCTTCCATTGGTAGGGAGTGATGAGGTCATTACATTACCGCCCGTCATTCCTCTTTGATTCGGTCGTCGGGAACGGCACATTTTCTGCGGAACTTTTGGTCCCTTTAAAGGGATCCGATCTTTATTGCTTCTATGGGATAAGATCACCAATCGACCCGACATGGGATGTTTTTCCATGCATACCAAGCCGGCCTAGGTAGGTAGTTGGTAGGCGGGCAGGCAACGGAAACCGATAGCCCATCAATGATGACGATAATTCAGCGGCCCTCAAAAGCTTGGCTTGTCTCCAAAACCCCCCGCCAAACCATAACGGTAGCTATTGACAGGGGTGCTGTGGGAACCAACAACGTCATTGTAAGCCGCCTACACTGTTGAGTGGACTCGGGCTTGACGCAAGCCTTAGCTTGACATCTCTGTTGTATCTATTTTTTTCTGATCTGATTGCAAGCTGCAACAAACCGACTTTGGCGTAAAATGCCACTGATGATATTTGTGGGTAAGCGCTGCGTCACTTCTGGGCGATTGCCGGATGGGGTAGGTCAGAGAACAATGCCACGCATTCCGAGAAGGAAAGCAGGATCGAATCACTGACGTAAACTGTTGTAAGCTTTGAGTTGCACTGGACAATATGACAATATAGAAGTTGATTCTCTCCCACAAACCTGACAACAAAATACCCTTTGTGCATCAGAAACATATCGACTGGGCGACACAATCATCAATTCAGTTAATTCATTTTATCTCTAAAGCACTAATCAAACCAACATGGCCGACCTCAACACTGGTACTCGCAACATCGTGCGCGAAGACCCTCCCACTCCCAACGTGCCAGGAGCTTTTCCCGGCGAGTCGAACAAGTCTTCCAGCGCTTTGTCTGCAAACATTGTTGTCCCTCAGACCCAGCCCGTGATCACTGGAGAGGCACCACAGCCTGGTAGGGACACGGCAAGCCCACGCTCTGCAACCCGTCCAGGCCAGGATGCACCCATTGTTACTTCGATAAACGACCGAAGCCCGTCAGACTACACATCTCACACCTCTCACCCAACCGATGGAATCCAGCCCTCCCTCAAGAAGACAGACGAGGAAATACTTGCATCCGCGGCCGAGGAACAGGTCCTGGAGCAAGTTGCTTGCCCCATCGAGGCTAGACCAGCAGATAAGCAGGCTCAGGTCGATGCCGCTCTGAATAAGAATGACAACCAAGACACCGTGACTGCTGGCGAGTTTGTCCAGGAAATTGCAGTCACTGCGACAAGCGCCGCGGCTGCGGCTGCAAAGGCTGCACAAGAAGCCGCGGCATGGGCTACAAACAAAGCTGTTGAGAACTACCCGGCGGCCAGGGATACGACTCTCGACGCTGCTGCAACTGCAGGAGAGACGACCCAGTCGGCCGTGCAGAATGCTGCCTCGGCCCTTCCCGATTCCGTGAAGAATGCACTGGGCACAACAACTACGGCGGCCACAGGGAGTGCTGACGCAAACCCTGCCCTCGAAAAGGCCGCCCCTGGCGTTCCGGCTACAGTGCAATCGTCTCTGGAGCGGTCTGGTGAGTCGCCCGAGGCGGCGGCAAATCCAGAGGCTGTCCAGGACAAGCAGATTCTCGAATCGCAACTTCTCACAATTGCCAAGGCTGCTGGAGTCGACACAGAAGAGGAGCAAAACGCACTCAAGGGAACACCCTCTTCCGCTACCGATGAAATTCCGGCAAGCAAGGGAGCTGGTACAGTCGCCGCCGTGGGCGCCCTCGCAGGAGGTGCCGCTGCCGCCAGTCATCATCAGCAGGAGCCAAGCCAACCTCACATGCCTCAGCGTGCTGAGAGCACTGACTACGTCAAAATCTTGGGTACCGAGACCATAAGGCATCAGATCCATGCCTCTGACAACGACGTTCCCAGGCAGTCCCTTGGCTCGGCTCATCCTCTCTCGCAGAGCCAGAATGCCGGAAATGTACCCGGTACAGGTGTTGGATCAGTCCAACGATCTCCTGCACACGGTGGCGGGCCTGCGAGTGGTGTCCCTGAGCATCGTTCCGCCGTTCCCGCTCCCGGTCACCCTGAATCTCAGGCCCACCATGATATGCCAACTTCTCTGCAGGCAAAGCAGAGGCATGACAGCTCCCCATCCACCATCCAAGGGGATGCAGCTGCAATTGGCTCTGCAGTCGCGGCAGGCGGTATCGGTCATGGACTCTCGACATTCTCGCATAGAGCTGAGGACCCAACGCAGAACCCGTCACACGTCGAGCATCCACGATCGACTGGCACAGCTGCCCAAGCCCCTGGGCACGGGGTTCCCACCCGCCGCGAGCCTTCGCCGCCAAGCTACGGCCAGAGTCAGGACTCAACCCAAAACTACAGTCTCTCATCTGGGCCTAATCCTGGAATCTCAGGCCATCACGGCTCGGGCAGCAGGCAGTACACCAATCCTCACCCCGGTGTAGACTCGAAGATTTCTGGGCGCAAAGAGGAAGAGTCAGTCAACATTGAATACAACAAGTTGGGTTCTGGCACGGTATCCGGGGTTGCAAACCCTCATTCCAACACGGAGTAATTTGCTCGCATGTTAGTCTGTTTCATTATTTTCTTGTTAGATTTTTTGTTAGGTGTAATTACGAACTATACCGTTATTTGCTCTGTAATGACAAGTGTATTGACTTTGATTGGGTTTGTCTTGTTTTTTGTCGACCATTTTGTGTTCTGAATCATCACGTGTAAAGGAGGACAACGCATAAGCGCTGACTTGATTTCACAACGTCTCTAGTCTTGATTTGTCTTCACCTGCACATTAACAATCTTGGTTCGGACGAGAAAAGGACTAGCCTGATAACCTGCATTCGGCTTTCCAAGTACGGATTACAGTCAGACCAAAAACCCAGACCAAGATCAGTATACAATCGTCATCATTACCTGTTGGGATCTTACTGTGAACAAACCGCACTTCATGCAACATCGGACGGTGGCTGTTCGTGATATGACACTTGGTTTGTTTTGTCAAATTTTAGCGTGCAATACAGTCCTAATCCAAGAAACTGACTGCTCTCATAACTGTAGAACATGAACATCCTGGTCATATATCTCTTTGTTGAAATATTGGGCTATGATACTGACCCCAATGCCTCGACCAAAGTCTGGAAAGAGTTAGCACTATATGCCGCTCTCTGTTCGTCCCATTTTCTTTGAACGCGTACCTTGTAAGCAACGGCAGCAGCCGTTGGATCATGAATCTAGCGAGGGTGTCCTGGCAGGGCTGGATAAAACTTCCCCGGATGGTTCAGTGGCGACCGCCAGCCTACATTGTATAATAACTTAGCTGGTCCGATACGTTGCATAAACTCATGCTCACTTGCTGATCTCGCTTTCAATTTTTTTTACGGGCTCTTTAAGTCATCTGATTTCTAAATTTGGTGCTCTGCGTCCCGAAAACGTTTTTTTTTTCTTCCTCTAGGCAACATGCGGCAACTGTAAAGGAAAGGGTCGTGTACAGGTCAATGGGTTATGCATTATGATAGTCACCATTTTGACATAGCTGGCTTACCTAAACGTAAATCTGATGTTGTGGGTTGCTGCAGCCGGAATAGGTATGGCTCGGTACGAGGAATAAAGGGGTTTCGTTTCTTTCTTTCTTTTTTGTTCGTTCAATCTGTTGTTTCTCGCTGCTACCAAGCAGCCCGGAGCAAAAAGTTGCATGTTCAGATGCACGATCAAAGCGTACCAGACGCACCAGATCTCCATCTCATCTCAATCACTTGCCTTACAGCTACTAGTCAGTAGCCTTTTCGACGATATAGATGTATGGTAAGCAAAGCAAGCAGGTCGACTAGTGGTACCCTGCGTAACTGTAGCTACGGCCCGCAGCCATGGGCCGATCCGGGCATTTGCATTACACTACATGGCCTCATAGGGTCTGATGTTTTCTATTTTGTTCTCGCTAACCCCTGAATCTTCTTTTCATCGCGACCCCGTTTTCCCGACTAGGCAGAAAGCCCTGCTGAAAGGCCCAAGATTTTCTTCGCCCGAACTTGCTTCGGATGATCCCGTCAAGGTCCCAGTTGGAATAGAGAGGAGGCAGCCAACGGGTAAGCAGTGCTCACTCAAACAGTATGCCACTGTCATTGTTTCTCAACGGCTGCTTTGGCTGCAGAACCAGCGTGGTGGTAAACAAGGCATGGAGTGAAGGTTCATGACGACTGAAAAAATCCGTCGGTACATTCACGCTTGGACTCTTTCCAAGGTTTTTTTTGGGGCTATTACCTCACGACCAAGCGGTCCAGTAAGCATCATGACAGACGTACCGAAGAGGGCAGCGAAGAGTGCCGTCAGGGGCAGAACCTGCTGCTACGGCTGATTGTTGTGGTAAAAGGGTCTTGGGAATGTGGGCGAGAGGATTGTATAAAACAATTCGAAATCTGCCACAATCCTCCATCATTTCTTTTCCTCTCCATCCTTATCATCACAACAGCAAACAGGACAACCTTCGCTACAACACAACAAAACAACAAACATCTTTTGCTATAAACAGCAAAACAGCCCTTCGCTATCAACTACTCAGCAACAACAGCAACAACTCTCAAGATGCATATCCCAACCATCCTCGAGGCCGCCACTCTTGGCCTGGCATTCTTCACCGCCGCCGCTATCGCTGCTCCTGTTCCCGCTAGGATGGATGATGGAACAATGGCAATGGTTAGCCGCTCAGCCGAGCTTGCAGTAAGTCTCACCTCATCATCATCTCCTCGTAGTCTAGCACACACACACAGAAAAAGGCATACTGACATGTAAACTTCTTCAGACCGCGGTCTCTGCCGCCTTGGAGATGGGTGCCGGCGAGCTGAACCTCCTCGAGGAGCGCGGCAAGAAGAAGAAGAAGGGAAAGAAGGGAAAGAAGGGTATGCGAGCGGACTTTCTCCCTACCCTCCTCACTCTACCACATGCACTCTCTCTTTTCTTGAGATCCAGATCAACTGACACCCAGAGCAGGAAAGAAGGGAAAGAAGGGCAAGAAGGGCAAGAAGGGAAAGAAGGGCAAGAAGGGAAAGAAGGGAAAGAAGTTCCCCCGTGCTGAGGAGGACATCGAGGAGACCAACCAGGATAACGAGCCGGTCTTTGAGGATATCGAGCAGCGCGATCTCATCGGCGACCTGATCAATGGCATCAACGGGGTCAACCCCACCGAGCCCATCGACACTCCTCAACCTGTTGAGGATGCCGGCCCATCTCCTTCTCCTGCTCCGGCTCCGGCTCCGGCACCCCCCAAGGCTCCCGGCGCCACTCCCCCGGCCCCTCCCGCCGCTCCTCCCGCGGCTCCTGCTCCTGCTCCCAAGCCGCCTGTGGAGGACGCAGCGGATTTCGAGGACGCGGCTTTTGAGGAGTTTGACGAGGAGGATTAGAGGAGTAATTGACCTCGACTCAGATTGCCAGCATCAACAACTACACCAACAACTACACATTCACAGCATTCAGCAAAACACATCAGAATGAAAATAAAGGGCGCATAAGAAGCGGAGTTAGGGGTATCATTTTGGCTTTTTTTTTTCTCTCGTGGCTGGGGTTGGAGTCTTCGGGACTTATCGAGGCTTCAAGTCATAATAAGGGGGAGGAAATAGGAGTTGGGAGTGGCTTGCATTAGCGCGCTTCATCTTCTTTTCAGCAGGCTCATCAGCGTGGCATTCCTTTTTGTTTTTCTTCTTTGTCTTAAACTTCGTACGGCATACTGGGGAGTTTGTTCTTCTACTTCCCCTCTTTTCTTGTTTCTACAGCGAGGAACAAGACCTAATTTACAACAATCTTGCCACCACAAAAACTATTATCAGTTTCTATACACGTGTGCAGTCATACGAGATGTTGTCAACTTACGACTATTTAGACTAGCTTAGTTGCTTGATAGTCTAGTTTTCACATAGCATCTTCTCAACAGCTCAACACATGCAGCCTTGCATGCATCCCCTTTTCAGACCACAACCCTTCCAAGTTAGAGTTTTGCCAACAGGAGTTGTCCCAGGGGCTTAGTTCAGGGGTATCACGTGCATCAACACCCCGCACCAGACCCAGCATCAAATCCTAGACAATCTGTTGGAAATGACCTCATGCCCCGCATCTCCACATTTTACAGCTGCGGGAGACAACAGGGAAGTTTTAGTTTGTTCACAAAAGCCTCGCATCTCAGCTGACCACCAAAGAATTGTCGACGGCAAACTAAGCGAGGTGCAAGCATGTGAAGGTAGGCTCGTTGTACCGTAGATTGCCCCAGGCGTCGGCTGCCAGACACAGACAGCCAATAATTATTGAACGCTGGCCCAATCACTTGATTAAAAAAGAAATTTGTTGCGCAGGAACTCGCTTCCTCCCATCATCACAGAGCCGCAGTTTTAACTCTGCACGTTGGAAAAGTTTTGCGCCCAACTCCAGAGTAGAGTAGCAGCAAACTCCACTTCCACTGCAGGCCGCAAAACTAGCGAGTGACAATCGAGCAGTTTGTCATGATTGCCGGATATTTATGACTGGGTTCTTTCTTGGCATTGCAAGTAATTGGACCAGAGTTGAGTTGAAAGTTAGCAATGAGTCGGTGGCTTTCCAAAAGTACAGGACCAAATGTATAGAATAATACATAGTAGAATACAAACCGAGCGAGCTTAGATGTCCTATTGTACCAATTAGCGGTAGAATACGCAGTACAAAGAAGTAGGGCATCAATGTTACAAAGACTTGGATCTGGAAAGCTGAAATCACAATGCGGGGGAACGTTCCGAGTTTGGCCGATTCATATTCCAAAAGAACGGAAAGGTGCTAATATGGCTACTCGCGTTGCATTAATTCGTCACCATACCCCATACAATTTGACAGATGTACCCGCTCCGGAACTCAAGCCTAGGCCAGCCTACCATCAAACCACACACACCACACCATTATATCTCCCCTCAACTACAACCTTCCATTCCTCCGATACGTCCAAATATAGTTAAACAGCTGCGACGAAGCCCATTTGACGCTACCGTCACATGCGAGACGAAAAAGTAAAATAGAAAAATCGCTCGCCAGAACATAAAAATCATAACCAACTCCAAACCTGATTTGGTTTGACGCCTCAAGAGGGCTGAGGTTCAAAACAGACATAAACGCCGCATTGCCCCCCCGATCCTATCCGAGCGCTGCAGGATACCGAGAAAAGAAAAAAAAAAAAAAGCGACCAACCTGCGATCATTCAATCGACAGCAAAACCGGTCCGATCCCCAATCATTTTTGCCCACCTATCTCATCCTGCATAAATCGAGTAAAGCCAAGCCTGGTATTTCTGGTGGTGGAGCGAACTAGGCTGCCTTGGGGTTTTTGGGTGGCCTGAAATCTTTGCGGGGAAGAGGGAGCAAACTCGGGAACAAGGAAACGTTGAAGGAGGTTTTCGTCATTGATATATCTCCGACTGTCCTTCAGCTTCCTTCGGACTGGTCCTCTTTTCGAACCTACCGTCCCCGACCACTGAACTCCTCACGGAAGCCGCACGCCGAAGCCAAGCCTTGCCTTGCCGCCTGCGAAGAATATCATTAGGCCGTGTTAACCCGATCGTACTCTCCGACACACAGAATCAGTGCCACACAGGCCTATCCGTCGTCGAATCGCGATACGAGAAAACCCTCTTCGAAAGGAAAAAAAAAAAAAAAAATACTCAAATCACGCACAAACACCGGCCACAGCAGCCTTGCATCACGCAACTACAACCCACAAAGAACTAGGAGGGAGGAGACGCCGTTAACGATGCCATCCCAACGACCTTTCTTCCTCACGAGCGTCTTCGCCGCCTTTCGGCAACAGACCCAACCGTTAGCCTCGACGTCATCACAACAGCCGGGGAAGCAATCATCTACGTCGACGTACTCGACCGCGGCGGTTGCCAGGAGCACGCAGCCGCAGCAGCAGTCCTCGGCTACGTCCTCGTCCTCGTCATCTCAACAGCAAACACAGCCCGCCACCGCCGGGGCGTCGCAGCACCATCAGCAGTCCAGCCCTGGCGTACAGTCTCCGCGTACCGCGACGACCGGCATTCCGATCCCCGCTCCTGGGCGCAGGCGTGGCAGCGACAGCAGCACAGAGGGCTTTCAGAACGTGCGAGGGGCGGAAAAGTGGTACGTCGGCGGCAGGACGGCGACGGGCGAGGAGCGTTTCTTCAGGCTGGGCGTCATACGGCGGGTGCGCAGCGGTGATCGATTGAGTCTAGATCGACTGAGTTTATGATTTTTCCCTCTTATTTTCTCTACTTTCTTTTAACTTCTCCCCCTTTTCTTCTTCTTCTTTTCTTTGTACCGATTTTTGTTTTTACCTCACAGCACTAAAAAGTTGTTTTTTTTTTTTTTTTTTTTTTTTTTTTTTTTTTTTTTTTTTTTTTTGGTTTTATTTTTCTTTCTTTCTCTATCCTAGGCATATGGGTATGGCAATGTTTCTTTTCGTCCTTTTTCCCCCCCTCACTTGTCAAATGTACCAGGTTGACCTTGTGGGACTTGGACGCAGGTTCAAGGGTAAATAAGTGGCGTGTGCATGTGGTGAAGACGGCGAGGAAATGGCGTTGGGGGCTGGGATGGTATTTTCTCTACGGGGACCATCATGTACTGGACGGGTTGTTTTCTTTTCCTTTTTTTTGGGGGGGAGTGTCGACATGTGCACAAGAACAAAGTATGAAGAATATACGGGAAAGGTTTTGTGCAATTTAGCACTTGGGCTATAAAACTACATAGCAACTGTCCCACAGTAGAGAGTCATTTTGAGGCTGATTCTATGTTACCACATGAACCGCTGCAGCCGACCTTCGTCCATCAGTTTCCCGTCCACGTCCTTCCAGTGGTAGGGCCTACATATGAACATATACATGGTTCCGAGGTTGATGGCTACGAACCAAAGTGTCTCCAACACGAGACGCAGGTCCAGCCCCTGAGTCCACGAGCGCAATGCATTCAGGAGTCCCTTTTCTCCAGGGCGCGGGTCGTTTACCTTCCAAGCCGGGACCATGATCCGCCACATGACCCACGGGACGATAAAGTAGCGCGGCTCGACGAGCGGGGCAGTAATGAGGGATAGCGCGGTGGCCAATAGCCACAGCACTCCCGTGGAGAGTGATTCACCGCCGTCCTCGGGCCTGCCCGCATCTTTTAACTTGGCGTCACCTTTTGGTGGGACCGACGATACAGCCTGGACGCCCGGTGCCTGTATGAAGCAGCTCCGCTGGCTAGCTTGCGTCGAGCTACCACCAAGCAAGTGCCAGCAGAGGCGATGGCAGACTACGTAGAAAGGAACAAGCAGGTATCTGACCTCGGGCCTTCTGAGGATGGAATAGCGAAACACGTAGAACATGTAATGGCGGTTGTCCGCCAGTGTGAATGGGTGAATGATGGTGCTCTTGTGGACGATGGCTGTTGCAACTGCAGCCGAAACATACCAGAGCGGGAATGGGAACCCACTGCTCGTGTGCTTCCAAATAAAGGCGAGGAAATTCAGGGCCCAGTCCTTCTGCTTAGACTTTGTAATGCGTTCCTCTTGAGACTGAGCGCTGCGACCCTGAAGCAACTTCTGCAAGTTAAGGGCGGTTGAGACTAAACAGCTCAACATCAGCGGAGCTGAGAAGAATGCAATCAGGGGCCAGATATAAAGCATTTGTGCCAAGTGCAAGGTCGCAACGTGGTTAGACTTGTCACCTGCAGTCCTAACATGTTAGTACCGTGGCCTTCCATCACAATGGCAGCAGAAGGTCAAGCCTACCAAGAACAACGCCACCGTTCCAGGCTACAAATCCGGCAAACAGCCCCAGAATGGAAACATGGGGCCAGACCTGACGCAGAACTCCTGGGAGGTTATGCACGGCTGCAATGGCAACACTGAGTGCAAGCCAGACGACATCTGTGAACTTTTGGTCAGAAGACGCAGGTTCTCGGAAATGAGAAAAGAACCGGCAAATGCAAATGCAAATGCAAATGCAAATGCAAATGCAAATGCAAATGCAAAAAAAAAAAGAAAACTCACCATAGGCACTCGCTACACTCAATGGAGGGTCGTGGATGTTACCAGTCGCGTAAAGATTCCAGTATGCTTTTGCAGCGGGCGCAAAAGCCCTGATATTTGCAGCGTCGACAGCCTTGCTCGAGGAGGATACAGCCCCATTCTTGACGGCATGTACGGCCTCAAGGCCACCAAAGTAGACAACGACCCAGAATACATTTGTCTGTCTCATGAACAGGGCCGCGATGCCCAAAACGACCGTGACTATATCATTCCGGAACGTCGTCTTTTTAGTGAGACGCTTCAGATGGTTCTCATAAGCCCACAGAACTGTCGCAGTGGACCACAGATCCGTGTAATACAGCCCGGAGAAGAAGAATATGACGGGAAACAGGGCTATGTTGATAGTGGTGTGAATGCTGTATATGGAGTCCAAGTGAGGTCCTTTGGTGCTGGTTGAGGCGTGTTGAGTCTCAATGAATCGACGGCATCTGAGAACCAGTGCTGCAATGGCTATGACTGCGTAGACATTGGACTCGCGCAGCAGGCTTACAACCGTGAGCCCATCTTGTAAATAACTTGGATTCACTGTACCGGCCGCGGCAGATAACCATATGCGAGCTTTCACCAGGACATAGCTAACAAGGTACCTTGACAA